>NW_028119030.1:10000-16259 GCF_965119305.1 Pelophylax lessonae | reverse complement strand
AATCGACTGGTTTTAAATAAGGCTTACAGATGCTGAATCTTGGTTAAGCTTAAGAGGCTTCAAAGATTTTTAGCGGAACTGCGACATTGCGGCGGCCAGATTGGACCCCTAACTGACATTTTTGACACCTTTGGGGGGACCAGTGACATTACTACAGTAATCAGTGCTAAAAATATGCACTGTTATTGTAATATTGACACTGGCAGGGAAGGGGTTAACCAAGGGGTGATCAAAGGGTTAAATGTGAGCCTAGAAGGGTGTTTTCTAACTGTCAGGGGGGTGGGCTTGTGAAATCAACATAGAGACCTGTGTTCCTAAATAGGAGGAACACAGGAGCTCTGTATTGATTCCTGAGAGAACAATGGTCTGCTGTGTTTACAACAGTAAACCTGCCATTCTCTCTTCACGGGGAGTGATTGAGGGTGCTCGTGGCAATCGGCTTCCCCGCTGGCGAGTGCCCCCAGGTTCGCTCCCGCTAACCGCCATACAGGTATGCCGATTCACGGTAACCTGCCTCCAGTGGCTGGTTGGCAAGTGGTTAACCAAGATTTAGCATCTATACGCCTCATGTAAAACCAGCCAATTCACTGTGGTAACAACAGTAATGACAACAGGTGTGAAGGTATTTTTTCCAATTTGCCAAAACCTGTGTAGAATCAGTGGGGGCTAGAGCTTTGGAGGGAATTAGATCTCTATAACTTGAGATCATACATTTCTGGTAAGAGGCGTGAGGATGGCAATTCTTTGAGCACTCTCATGCTGTGTTGTTCATTTGGGCACTAAACAGTCACTTGTATATTCATCTTAAAGCGGAGGTCCGGCCTCAAATACCTTTTTTTAACTAAAAATACCCCTATAATACTAATCCATCACCCTTTACAGAACTGCTGTTCTCATACTTACAAGGTTTATAGTATTGGATTTTAGTCAAAATCTTACTTTTAAAAACGCTGTCTGAGCGCGGCCATCTTGGATGTGGGCATCTGAAGCCGCAGTGTAATCTGTTGTGTCCTTCTTCCTGATTCCAGAGAGTGTTCTGGGAGTTCTTCCTGATTCCAGCCTCCTGGGAGTGATGACAAACAGCTCCCAGGATGCAATGCAAAGGCGGAAGTGATGTCGGTGGCCGCGGCCACAGAGGGGGGAGAAGGAGGAAGTACAATCAAAAATGCCCTGAAAACAATGTGAGGGACCCCTTAAAATAATTGAAAATGCCCAATTGTTGATCAGCATAGCGAGCACTCCAGGAATCACTAAAGTTGCAATATAGGCCAGAACTCCACTTTAAGATTGGACCTATCTTTTTGGACTGATTTTTATGATTTTTTTTATAAATGTTTATATATTTGCATGTATTGTGAGCAATTTTATATATTGATTTACCTCATTGGATTACTTATGTTCACTAAAACCACTGAGCATTGATTAGTTGTGGATAAGGGTTGCGCATTTGTTTTCTTCTTTTTACAAATTGTGTATGAGTCTTGTCTTCAAGCTATTTTTCCTTAATTGAGATAAGCGCAGGGTTGCATTTGGTATTTATTATTTCATAGCAGCCAATCAGCTTCTAACTTTAGCTTGTTCAATTAAGTTTTGACAAACAAAAAAAACCTGGAAGCTGATTGGTTTCTATGTACAGCTGCACCAGATTTTGCACTCTCCAGTTTTAGTTAATCAACCCTATAGATACCTCCATCCACACATGCCGGCTGTCAGAATTCAATACACCAACAGCAGCTGTAGCTGATTGGATGCAGTCCTTGTTCGGCCAACAATTTTGCATTTGTTTCCTTTAATTTTTTTTAATCAAAGGATATTGGGAGGAAGGAGGCAACAGGAAGCAATTTTCAGGTGGTTTATCAAGGACTGGCCAAAATTATACAGTGTATGGCCATTGGCCAGACTAACACAACTGAATGCATAATAAACAAGCAAAAAATTGGGGGAGCAAACCCTGAACATGTATATCTAAAGCCGGTGCAGCTATGGACCAAGCGACATGTATATTAAAAAAGAATAGCGCACACATGCAAAAGAAATGACTATCAAATATGGAGACAATCCATAAATAAAAATGGGGATTTGGTCCCACCATATGGCCATATCGTGCTCAAGCCCACCACTGCGTCAAAGTACCCCATTATCAGTGAACTGAATGATCACCTTGAGAAAGAGTGACCAACCAGGAAGCAATTTTCAGGTGGTTTATCAAGGACTGGCCAAAATTATACAGTGTATGGCCAGACTAACACAACTGAATGATCACCTTGAGAAAGAGTGAAGTATGTGGTAATGAGGATAAGAACAAGGACAATGAGGAAGATAAAGAGGATGATGATGAATACCATCAAATTTTCCCAGAGACCTCCTTTATTAAACAAATTTAGGATCTAACAGAATACTTTTGGAAAAAGCATCCATTATTGTAAATAGCTTTCCATATTCTTTATCATGGATCTAGATATAAATAAAATAATTTGCTCTCTCACACCTAGCTTGTAGATGGCTGACCATTTAGGTGTAATATCCTGACAGCTTTTACCCTTGACCTGAATATTAATGCCAAAGCCCAGAAAGTCAAAAAAAGTTTAGGAAAGAACCTGGATTTTTTTTTTTTCCAGGTTGATTATTAATTTGGATTTTGCATGATCTGATATAGAACAGTTAATCGTCTGTTGGTGAAATTCATCTCTAGGAGTCAAACAGCAGCATAGAAAGAACTTAAGCTGAATAGCATGTGTTCCCATGGAAAGTGAATGCAGATCACAGTGGCAGTGATTTCTCCATAGTCAATTGTGACAAGGCTCCACTTGCAGGGAAACATCAGGACAATGTGCAGCATCTGACGTCCCCTGATGAATAGAGTTTAGGCAGGTGCATCTGTGCATTTGTCACAAATGGAAAGGAGCAGCCAAGAGACAATAAAAGCTGCACTTTTCTTCTGCTCTTTTTTTATTATTGTTTGTGTGTTATCTCCTATGTATTTGACGAAGTCACTTGCATAAATGATCATAAATTACAAGTGATTAGTTCAGTTATAGTTTCATGTCAAGGATTACAGCTGAATGTCAGAGAAGTGAAATACATTTGCCTGTTCTATACAATGGCATGTAAATACAAGTTTGCGGTCTGAATTATAGGAGTTTATAAATGTACTTGGTCTTAAAGTAAAATTAAATTCTAGTAAAGTAAGGCGCTGTTATATACAAAACCCATGTAAATCAAATACCAAATAAAGTGCAAAGTACCAATAAAATACTGGTGTAAACTGCATATACAACAGTCTGATATTATATATAAAAAAAAAATTGTTTAAAATAAAATAAAAAGTAAACATGTGTTAAACGACACAAATGTTTGATAACTAGAAAATCCAAATTAGACCTCAATAATTGAAATTCCTAACATCCGTGTATCAGAATCAAATTGTGAAAGGAAAAATAATATGAACAAAAAATTATAATAAGTCCAATGTGGATAGTGACAATTCACTATATATTATGACAGTCTCTATAACCACAACCTGTGCTGTGTTCTATTGTGCTCTTCTTCCCATAGGTTCAGTGCTCCACCATGTGCAGGTAAATAAACGCACTCACCAGAGCCCCTAGGGACCACTATCGCCTTTAGATATATACTTAGATTAGTATTTAGATATATAAGAATCATAAGCTTGAAAGAATCTTCCACAGCGAGCGCAACCCACCTTAGTAAATACTTCACCCCTCAGCCAGTAAATGGCATAAAAAAAATTCTTTTTTTCCTTCTGTACTGTCCCATAAGCGGGGAAACTAGTGTTGTTGAGGGAAACCCTTTTTTTACTCTTGTAATCATCCCTCTACTACACAAGCCATACACCACCTGATATGCTCTTTTTTTTTTTTTTTTTGTATCGCTTGAATATTTTTTACTTCATTTTTTCTGTTTGTTTTTTCTTTGCTAAACACCGGGCAACTCAACTCACCCCTGTGTGGGCAAAGCTACCTGGACTCTGTATTTTCTTCATAAATCAATTAAACTGAGTGAAAAAATAATTACCAATAAAAAATGTGCATGTTGTAAATTGCATTTTTAATGCATGCAAAGATCATGCCGATTAATCGGACTCAACCTAACCTCTTTGCTCAAGACAAAAGGTCCCTGTAACCGCACATCCATGTTGTCCCTAGGTTCGGTGTGAAGGTGGCAACCTCAGCCTGGACTCCAACCAGGCCATGCTCCCAACAGCAGGGCTGAAAGGAAAAAAACTGACAGCTCAGGATTCAATCAATGTTAGTACAGCGATCTCCCCTGCTGTACTATTGTGTTCTGACAGGGGGACAGCCCACCCCGCCAGAACACTCCGGTCAGTGGTTTCAGCCATTGACTGAGAGGGCTGATCGGGAGCCGATCAGCAGACCTTTTTCAGTCCTTCCCCTTTTGACAAAAGCCAGCTGAAGCCCACTGTCAGCTGATGTCACAGAGCCGGCCCAGGCTCAGGCAAGATTGGGACAATGAAGTCGGGATCTGCCCACATGCCTGGACTGACACCCAGCTCAGCCTGGACTCCAACCAGGTCATGCCCCCAACAGCAGGGCTGAACGAAAAAAAACTGACAGCTCAGGAGGAGCTGCTGTACTAACAATCCAATGTTAGTACAGCGATCCCCCTGCGGTTCTATTGTGTTCTGACAGGGGGACAGCCCACCCCGCCAGAACACTCTGGGCAGTGTTCTCAGCCATTGGCTGAGAACACTGATCAGGAGCTGATCGGCAGACCTTTTTCAGTCCTGCCCCTTTCGACAAAAGCCAGCTGAAGCCCGCTGTCAGCTGATGTCACAGAGCCGGCCCAGGCTCAGGCAAGATTGTGACAATGAAGTCGGGATCTGCCCACACCTGGACTGACACTCAGCTCAGCCTCTCAGCGAGCCACTGAGAGCCTGAGCTGGCTGCTCCCGCTCCCTCTAAAGCCCAGCTCTCCAGTGAGCGAGGAGGGGGCAGAGCAGAGACCCGGTGGCTGACAGTCACTAGCTCTCTGCTCGAGGAGCTGTGAGAACCGAGCGATCGGTGGCGTTTGATTGCGCGGTTCTTAGTGTTAGAGCAGGCGGGGGACAAATGCAGCATTGGACCGAAGTATGATTCTGCAAAAAAAAAAAAAAAAACCTGTACTTCTCTTTAAGGGTCTCATGCATATGGGTGTAAAAAATGCATATCTATTTCAAAGCATTTTTGTTTACAGATCTGAATGCAGGTGTATTGTTTTCAATGGGGACATGCACGTAGGTGCGTAAACATGTGTTGCATTCAGATCCGAAACCAAAAATTGAAAAATGTGCATCTAAGCACATGGATTTTAGGCACTTATGAATGTAAACACATATATATATAAATATACATAGATGTAAAAAGTGCAATCTGGTATTGAAAAAAAAAAAAAAGGCAAAAAGATATAAAACTACAATTTTTACGCATTTAAAAAATGTATCTAAAGCCAAGCATTTTACTGATCAGTTACTCAGGAAATTTTGTTCCAAAAAAACCTTGCCTATATGATCAATAAAATTCTTATTGCTGTGTGCATGTGTCCAAATGCAGCTTCTGTGTCCAGTGATTTACGTGTCTTTGCAAGTTTGGCATATTCCCGTGTAAGCTAGTACAGTAAAACCTTGGATTGAGAGTAACTTGGTTTGAGAGCGTTTTGCAAGACAAGCAACATTTTTTATAAATGTTAACCTGATAAACAAGCAATGTCTTTATATACAAGTAGTGTCATGTCAAAACTGAGTATAAGAGAGAAGAGAGGCGCCTCTAAGTGTAGCAAAATGGTTACATTTAATGAAGGTACAAGATTTATCAACTCACATGGTTAATGATCAAAACAGGCACATCTAAGTATGCAAGCATCCAGGGTAAAGCTGTCCACATAGACCATCCTCCACATTGCCATTGACATCATCCCTTCCATACTGCGCTCCACAAGCGCTTCAAACCTCACTTTCAGATCGCTCTACTGCAGGGTAGTCTTCCCGGTCACGACTGCAAACTGACGGTGGTGAGAGCCGGCAGTAAGGAGAATGGTCTATGTGGACAGCTTTACCCCAGATGCCTGCATATTTAGATTTGCCTCTTTTAATCATCAACCATGTGAGTTGCTAAATGTTTAACCTTCATTAAATGTAACCATATTGCTACACTTAGAGGCGTCTCTCTTCTCTTTTATGCTCTGTAGCTCCTACTGGATTTTGATTTTAATCCACCTGTCGAGGCTGCCATTTGTAGATGGA
>NW_028119030.1:0-2500 GCF_965119305.1 Pelophylax lessonae | reverse complement strand
ATGCATTATACAGCTCTTCTCCACTTTGAGGATGTTGCCTGATGTCCTGGGATTCATAAATAGCAGGACATAGGGTATTCAGAATCACAAATAGGTTTATGGATATAAGGGGATCACTAGAGCATTGCATATGGCAGCCACTTCATGGAAAGCAATGCCCTATAGTAGAGGATCCCCAGCTTTTGTGAGCATATGAGTCAGAATACATGGAAATTTGTGGCTTGCTCTTACATCACTTATATCACTTTAAACATTTGTAGGGGTTGATTTACTAAAGGCAAATAGATGGTGCACTTTGCAAAGTGCAATTGCTGCTCCAGAGCTTTGTAAATGAGGTAAAGCTTCCGTTTGCAAAGAATACCCAATCAAATGCAAGCAGAGATGTATAGTAACTAAGTAGAACGACTTCACTACTGTACTTAAGTACCGAAAGGCGGTATCTGTACTTTCCAAGAGTAGAATTTTTTTCTCCTACTTCCACTTTTACTTCACTACATTTTTTCAATGATTTCAATACTTCTACTCCGATATTTTTTTTTTGTGCTGCATAATTACTCGTTACAATTATAAAAATGACCACTGCCAGAACAGTAGATGGCAGGTTTCATGAAGCTCAAAACATGTGTATCATCAGCGCATACGAAAATAAAAGCTACTGTATGTATAAATAAAAGCTGCATTTGAAATAATAAAAAACAATATGATGTTCAAACTTATGATTTCTTTCTTTAATAACTACATAACACAGTACTTTTACTTTTACTTTCAGTACTTGAGTAGCAATTTTTTTTAAAACTACTGGTACTTTTACTTTCAGTACTTGAGTAGCAAATTAAAAAAAAAAAACTACTTGCAATACTTAAGTACAAAAAATGTTGAATACTTTAGTACTTCTACTCAAGTCACTTTTTGATAGAGCACTTGTACTTTTACTCAAGTATGGGTTTAGAGTACTTTATACAACTCTGCATGCAAGAAAAGAAAAACGCTTGCACATGATTGGATGATGGAAGTCAGCAGAGCTTCTGCTCATTTACTAAGCTCTGGAGCAACTGCTCTTACAGAGTGCAACTGCACTTTGCAAAGTGGATAGTCTATTTGCCTTTGGTAAAGCAACCCCTAAGTGTCTGAATTTTTAATTCAATATACTTGGCTATATACTCAGCAATTGTTTTTAAAATGCTTTTAGTTACAAATGTTTCTTGTTTTTCAGTAGCCAAACAATAAAAAATTATTAATATCTTATTATTGTGAAATCGTAAGTTGTAATTTTTTGGAGGGAATAAGTAATAATAGCTACTAATGTGCCCCATACTTATTCCCTTGGGGGAGGGGCAGATATCTGGGGACCCACTTATTTTAAAGTGGGCTTTCAGGACCCTTTTTGTCCACAAACTCCTACATTCCTTTTGACAGGAAAAGGGAGAAAAGACCCTATTCCGCAACATAGCTACAAGGTGTCTTGAAAGGGGGGAAGGCTTGTCCACCCCCTTGCCATTTATCCTCCCAATGATGAATGGCATGTGGCCTGGTTCAGGAGAGGAGTCCACACTCTTCTCCCTTTCCTGGCCACCCAGGCTTCATGCCTGGTTGAAATCTTATGGAAAACATCATGCCATTTTTAATGTGTACTGTCCAAACAGGGGGGAGCTTGTGCTCCCCCACCTGAACCACACCAGACAACATGCCTTTCAACATTGGGGGGATAACTATTAAGGAAGGCAGACAAGCCCTCCAGTCTGCCTTTCAACTTTGGGTGGGGGAGTAAGCTTTGCTAGGAATCTGGTAACCTAGAAATCTGGAAGCCTGTTTCAGAATAAGGGGGCCTCTAGATATCCTACATTATTTCCCCTAATTATGTTACCAATTTTTTTTTAGCGATGCATACTAGCTCATTATGCCTTTGTCTTGCAGGGTTTTTTTTCTTTTTTTTTTTAGTATTCTACCGCTTTAAAGGAACACTTTGAAAACACATCAGATCTCAATGGGGAAAAATATGCCACATCATTTGCTGGTAATGAAAATGATCAACCTACAGAGGGCTGAATTCAAAGACACCCTGAAAATCAAATTGAAAAAATGATGCAGCAGGCTAGTCCATTTTGCTGAAATTTCATTACAGCAAATCAAAATGGTACTCAGTAGTTTGTTTGGCCCCCCACATGCTTATATGCATGCCTGACAACACCCGGGCATGCTCCTAATGAGATGAAGTATAATGTCCTGGGGTATTTCCTCTGAAATCTAGACCAGGGCATCACTGAGCTCCTGAACAGACTGAGGTGCAAATTGGCGGCCTCAGATGGAACGAAACATAATGTCCGAGAGGCGTTCTATTGGATTTAGGTCAGACGAGCATGGGAGCCATTCAATGGTATCATTCCTTCCTCCTCCAGGAACTGCCTGAATACTCTCGCCACATGAGGCAGGGCATTGTCATGCACCAGGAGGAACCCAGGGCCCACTGCACCAGCGTAGGGTCTGACATTGGTTCCAAGGA
>NW_028119031.1:0-16308 GCF_965119305.1 Pelophylax lessonae | reverse complement strand
CATGTTCCTGACAAAGGACAACATTTTATTATTAAAGAGAAACTATATTGGTATTTGGTCACAATTTTTTTCAGTATTTGTTATCTCTAACCTTGGGCTTTTCTCATTTCCTTCCTTTTTGTCTATTAAATACACCATTGAAATCCTTTTGTTATAGCTGTTTGATAAGTGCAAAAAAATACCCGTTGATCCTGCCAGAAATCCAGTGTCCTGTGTCCTGTTAACGCTTCCTGTGTTATCTCATAGAGAATATGTACCCCACCCCCATTTTTCATCTTGGACTACAAGTCACTTAGTTACTATGCTGTGGATAACAAGACAGTTTGAGTGGTTGGAAAGCTTAGCAAAAGACAATGAGCAGGGCTGACACCAAAAAAATGCTGTGCATTGTCAGCCCACGATAGGGAATTAGGAGCTGAGTGCAATTCTGTTAGATCAACAGGTATTTTTTTTTCACTGCAGATGGGCAGGTAAGTCAATGAGCCACTTCTGGGAGGAGGGAACACAATGGAATTTAGGTGCAGAGTCACTGTTGGGAGGGGGGAGCTGAGCTGCAAGGTAACTGCTGCTGAAGTCATTGCTGGATCGAGGGGAGATGAGCTTTTGAGAGATCAAGTCACTGTTGGCAAGGGAAAGGGAGATGCTGAGCTAGGCCCCATGCATACTGGGTGTTTACCCCATGGGGCTCTATACATAATATATACATATTGTATACACTTTCACTTACTCTGCCTTGGCTCCGCTAACGGCAACATTAAACATTTCATTTTGCCGGCCGATCCCAGTGGAGAATCCCTTTAAGTTTGGATTGAACTTCTTCAAGATGTCTTAAAATTAAATTGAGAAAAACCAATGACAAATCATTCAAAAACGATACATAGTTTCCTTATATCGATAGAGCCCTCCAGGGTTGGCCCAAGACATTGTGCTGCCTGGGTCCAAGAATGAAATGCTGCCCCCCAATCCCCCCCAAAAAATAGAAAAATCACACCCACAAAAAGACCCCCGCATCCATTATTTTATATAAATATAACATTTTGAAAATATTATATATACGGCTTTCTTCTTCCATAACTCCCCACCGGACCGATCCAAACAACTGTCTGTCCTCAGTCCTCCGGTCACTCCTGTGTCTGCTGCACCCACCGCCCTAGAAGATCCAGCCTGCCCTGCGTGAGATGGAGCGCGCTGATGTCTGACGTCATTGCGCACACCACAATCACGCGAGGGACGTTCCCCGGAGGAGAAGCTCCGCCTCCTCATACTCATCAGTTTGCACTACGGGCGGCAGTATGAGATGGGGGAATGCCACCCGTAACGCACCGCAAACTGATAACACAAAAGTGCAATCTTTTGGCGTCAATTTGCCGCCCCTCTCAAAGTGCCGTCTTGGTCCTATTGGACCCATAGTAGGGCCGGCCCTGGAGCCCTCTATAAAAGAAAAGAGAAAAGAGATACTTACCAGTCTTAGAATAATACAGAAATAAAATGCAGCGCCAAAGGAAATAAAAATAAACGTTGAAAATGTTCAATAGTGAAGTGTTGCTATAAGTAAAGTCCATATATCATGAGTTCCTCTTGGCGGAATCCAAGAGCCTCCCGAATCGCATTCTCAATCTTACACAGGTGACCGGATCAATCGCTCACCATTGCCAAACACCAAGAGGGCGTCACAAAGAGGAACCCTTTTATATTGTGGAGTATCATCAAGGCTCTATTGAGCCGGCTGGAGGGAGAATAAGGTGGAGAGGAGCAGCAGCATCCCCCATTTATTTATCCCTAGAGGGGAAATGTTTTTTTGGCCCACTGGTAACACAGGGGTCAGAACATGAGGTGAGCGGCCTGTTTGCACACAAGCACCAGCACTTTATTTCCTGTTTTCACCAGCACTTTACTGCCTGTTTGCAGTTTGCACCAACACTTTATTGCCTGTTTTCACCAGGGACCTGAGGAAGGAGGCTCCGCCTCCGAAACGTGTTGTCCGTAGTAACAGCAGAGGCAGTGCACCCGTGTCTTGAATCTCCCACCTCGCAGCTCCGTACAACTTGTGGCTCCGGCTTTGGCTGAGGGTCTCCTGAGGCGCCATAGATTACGTTGGTATAGTGCGCAGGCGCACTAGAACCGGCATCCGGTGACCAGGCAACACAGGAAGTGAAGGAGAGCGGGGATACAGCGGCGGCAGCCGCGAATGAGGAGACCGCAGAGTCACCATCTGGAGGGACGGGAGGAGCGAGTAGCTCCTGTTGGAATGCTCTAAAGCGATTGTCTTAAAGGAAAAGTGTGAGTGCAATTCCAATGTACTGTGTTGTTGTCCTTTATTAAAGCGTTATTGCCCGAGGTTGCGTGCGCTTTTCTTTACAGATTTGAATTGTTTTGACCAGCACTTTATTGCCTGTTTTCACCAGCACTTTATTGGCCGTTTGCACTGCACGATGGGATGTTTTACTGATGGATTCCACCAAGAGGAACATATGATATATGGACTTTACTTTTTAGCAACGCTTCCCTAGTGAACATTTTCAAAGTTTATGTTTATTTCCTTTGGTGCAGCATTTTATTTCTGTATTATTTGTTATTGTGTTTAGTGGAAACTAGGGATCGACCGATTATTGGCAACCCTGATATATCGGGGGGTCGATATGCACTTTCCCTGATATATCGGAATCAGCCCCTGAGGTTACCGATATTTCAGAAAGTGCTGTACCGGAGTGATGTCTGCCGCTAGAGGCATCCCCCGGTACCGGCGTCCATAGCTGACGGTCGGCTGTCTTGTAATGACAACCATGTGGCTGAGAAGCCGCTCTGCTGTCCTTCCAAGGAGCGGGAGGGGACGTCTCCCCCCCCCCCCCTCCTGCCGCCTTCCACAGCTCACCCGGGTCTGAAAATATCAGCCAATATTGGCCGATACCGCTATCTGAAGACCAAAATATTGGTATCGGCATTAAAAAAACGATATCAGTCGATCACTGGTGGAAACACTGTGTTAGTGATAGCAGCCATTTTTTCAATATCCTTCTTTTTTGTCAGTCTGTTGTTTTATATTTTAGGCCTGTAATTCTTAGGATTAGACTCACTTAAATCCGTCCAAACAAGAGTCTAGTAGACATCCCGGGGATGATAAAGTTTGAAACACGAAATCATAAATTAAATTAACCTCCCTAGCGGTAATCCCAAGTGGGGCTCGGGGTTAATATAGAGTACCAAAATCGCTAACCCCGAGCCACACTCAGGATTACCCCACAATAAAACTCACCTTCCCCTGCCATCCCCCGCTATCCTACCCCGCCATCCTCCCTCACCGTCCTCCCCTGCCATCATCCAGCCTTCCTCCCGCTGTCCTCCCCCGCCATCATCCAGCCTTCCTCCCGCTGTCCTCCCCCGCCATCATCCAGCCTTCCTCCCGCTGTCCTCCCCCGCCGTCCTCCCCCGCCATCATCCAGCCTTCCTCCCGTCGTCCTCCCCCGTCATCATCCAGCCTTCCTCCCGCTGTCCTCCCCCGGCATCATCCAGCCTTCTTCCCGCTGTCCTCCCCCGCCGTCCTCCCCCGCCATCATCCAGCCTTCCTCCCGCTGTCCTCCCCCGCCGTCCTCTCCCGCCATCATCCAGCCTTCCTCCCGCTGTCTTCCCCCACCGTCCTCCCCCTCCATCATCCAGCCTTCCTACCGCTGTCCTCCCCCGCCGTCCTCCCCCGCCATCATCCAGCCTTCCTCCCGCTGTCCTCCCCCTCCATCATCCAGCCTTCCTCCCGCTGTCCTCCCCCGCCGTCCTCCCCTGCCATCATCCAGCCTTCCTCCCGCTGTCCTCTCCCTGCCATCATCCAGCCTTCCTCCCGCTGTCATCATCCAGCCTTCCTCCCGCTGTCCTCCCCCGGCATCATCCAGCCTTCTTCCCGCTGTCCTCCCCCGCCATCCTCCCCCGCCATCATCCAGCCTTCCTCCCGCCGTCCTCTCCCGCCATCATCCAGCCTTCCTCCCGCTGTCCTCCCCCGCCATCATCCAGCCTTCCTCCCGCTGTCCTCCCCCGCCATCATCCAGCCTTCCTCCCGCTGTCCTCCCCCGCCATCATCCAGCCCCTTCCTCCCGCTGTCCTCCTCCGCCGTCCTCCCCCGTCATCATCCAGCCTTCCTCCCGCTGTCCTCCCCCGACATCCTCCAGCCTTCCTCCCGCTGTCCTCCCCCGCCATCATCCAGCCTTCTTCCCGCTGTCCTCCCCCGCCGTCCTCCCCCGCCATCATCCAGCCTTCCTCCCGCTGTCCTCCCCCGCCGTCCTCCCCCGCCATCATCCAGCCTTCCTCCCGCTGTCCTCCCCCTCCATCATCCAGCCTTCCTCCCGCTGTCCTCCCCCGCCGTCCTCCCCTGCCATCATCCAGCCTTCCTCCCGCTGTCCTCTCCCTGCCATCATCCAGCCTTCCTCCCGCTGTCATCATCCAGCCTTCCTCCCGCTGTCCTCCCCCGGCATCATCCAGCCTTCTTCCCGCTGTCCTCCCCCGCCATCATCCAGCCTTCCTCGCGCTGTCCTCCCCCGCCGTCCTCTCCCGCCATCATCCAGCCTTCCTCCCGCTGTCCTCCCCCGCCATCATCCAGCCTTCCTCCCGCTGTCCTCCCCCGCCATCATCCAGCCTTCCTCCCGCTGTCCTCCCCCGCCATCATCCAGCCCCTTCCTCCCGCTGTCCTCCTCCGCCGTCCTCCCCCGTCATCATCCAGCCTTCCTCCCGCTGTCCTCCCCCGACATCATCCAGCCTTCCTCCCGCTGTCCTCCCCCGCCATCATCCAGCCTTCTTCCCGCTGTCCTCCCCCGCCGTCCTCCCCCGCCATCATCCAGCCTTCCTCCCGCTGTCCTCCCCCGCCGTCCTCCCCCGCCATCATCCAGCCTTCCTCCCGCTGTCCTCCCCCGCCATCATCCAGCCTTCCTCCCGCTGTCCTCCCCCGCCATCATCCAGCCTTCCTCCCGCTGTCCTCCCCCGCCATCATCCAGCCCCTTCCTCCCGCTGTCCTCCTCCGCCGTCCTCCCCCGTCATCATCCAGCCTTCCTACCGCTGTCCTCCCCCTCCATCATCCAGCCTTCCTCCCGCTGTCCTCCCCCACCATCATCCAGCCTTCCTCCCGCTGTCCTCCCCCACCATCATCCAGCCTTCTTCCCGCTATCCTCCCCCGCCGTCCTCCCCCGCCATCATCCTGCCTTCCCCCACCGTCCTCCCCCGCCATCATCCAGCCTTCCTACCGCTGTCCTCCCCCGCCGTCCTCCCCCACCATCATCCAGCCTTCCTCCCGCTGTCCTCCCCCGCCGTCCTCCCCTGCCATCATCCAGCCTTCCTCCCGCTGTCCTCCCCCTCCATCATCCAGCCTTCCTCCCGCTGTCCTCCCCCACCATCATCCAGCCTTCCTCCCGCTGTCCTCCCCTGCCATCATCCAGCCTTCCTCCCGCTGTCCTCCCCCACCATCATCCAGCCTTCCTCCCGCTGTCCTCCCCCGCCATCATCCAGCCTTCCTCCCGCTGTCCTCCCCTGCCATCATCCAGCCTTCCTCCCGCTGTCCTCCCCCGCCATCATCCAGCCTTCCTCCCGCTGTCCTCCCCCACCGTCCTCCCCCGGTATCATCCAGCCTTCCTCCCGCTGTCCTCCCCTGCCATCATCCAGCCTTCCTCCCGCTGTCCTCCCCCGCCATCATCCAGCCTTCCTCCCGCTGTCCTCCCCCACCGTCCTCCCCCGCCATCATCCAGCCTTCCTCCCGGTGTCCTCACCCGCTGTCCTCCCCCGCCATCATCGAGTGTTCCTCCCGCTGTCCGCCCCCGCCATCCTCCCCCTGTCCTCCCCCTGTCCTCCTGCTCTGTGCTCGGCCGATGCCGGCACCTGTCTTCCGATTCCCTTCCCTGCGAGCGTTGCGACGCAGGGGGGTGGAACCGGCGTCAATTTCCACCAAATGAGATGATAGAAAGCTGGGATGGGATTACACTGTATCATCCCATTTCACCACAGGATTTCACCTGAGGACTTTTCCAGTGCCCTGCCTGTGCTTTTCCAGGGCTTTGTGCCTGGAAAATAGAGAACGACCATGACGTCCAAAAAAAGCGTTATTTTTGGGCAAAAGCGCTTTTTGTCGAACTGGAAAACAGTGAAACGGAGTTACTTGAAGCACTGAGCGATAGCGATTGGTGGGAAAATTGGTCATCAGGTACGGAAAGTGAGGACAGCGACGATTCTGATGTCTCTTTCTGGCTCATCGCTCCGTTGGAAATTCTGAAGAATCATTTCATATAATTCCCAAATTCCACAAGTGATGTGTCGGAAAGAGACATCAGAATCGTCGCTGTCATCACTTTCCGTACCTGATGACGAATTTTCCCACCAATCGCTATCGCTCAGTTCTTCAAGTTACTCCGTTTCTCTGTTTTCCAGTTCGTCTAAAAGCGCTTTTGCGCAAAAAGAACGCTTTTTGGACGCCATGGTGGTTCTCTATTTTCTAGGCACAAAGAACTGGAAAAGCACAGGCAGGGCACTGGAAAAGTCACCAGGTGAAATCCTGTGGTGAGATGGGATGATACAGTGTAATCCAATCACAGCTTTGTATCATATCATTTGGTGGATTTACATTTTTTAATTTGCCACCGGTTCCACCCCCCTGCGTTGCAACGCTCGCAGAGCCGGGAACCGGAAGACAGGTACCGGCATCGGCCGAACACACAGCGGGAGGACAGGGGGAGTATGGCAGGGGAGGACAGCGGGAGGAAGGCTGGATGATGGCAGGGGAGGACGGCGGGAGGAAGGCTGGATGATGGCGGGGGAGGACAGTGGGGGAGGACAGCGGGAGGAAGGCTGGATGATGGCGGGGGAGGACAGCGGGAGGAAGGCTGGATGATGGCGGGGGAGGACAGCGGGGGAGGACAGCAGGGGAAGACCGAGCACACAGCAGGGAGACAGAGCAAGGATGCCTGGAGGATGGCGGGGGAGGACGGCGGGGGATCGCATGGAAGGTGAATTGGATTCTGGGGTAACCCCGAGTGTGGCTCGGGGGTTACCGCTTTTGCTACACTATTTTAACCCCGAGCCACAATCCGGAATACCGCCAGGGAGGTTAAAAAATTTGACACTCCAAAAAGTGTTGGATGCCTGAGCCCCTGACTGTACAATGTGGCTCCACCCATGAGGGACAATGTTATTGAATCCTGCAAATCTGGAACATTGTGGATGGATCCCTGGGGCACATTGGGGGGTTGCAGTCATCTGATACTCCTCAACAGATTCTATTATCTTTGCAGCTTTGCAAGCGAGAGAGGACTGGCGGCAGAGGTGGCGGTATTATGTCTATTTTCATAGTGATTTTTTAGCAGTTTTTTAGTCCAACTTAGAGGTCAATGTTTTTGATAAAGATATGCCACACATTACTCACCTTTAACCACTTCCCGACGGGCCGCTGTGTATTTACTGCAGCAATGTGACACTTCTGCACGTATTGCAGGGCTGACCCTAGCATGGGTCCCGCTGGGTCTATTGGACCCAGGCAGCAAAGAGGGGCGGCAAATTGACCCCCAAAATTTTTTTTCAAGCAGTTTTGTGTGTCATCAGTTTGCCGATTTCCCCATCCCATACTGCCGTCCATAGTGCAAACTGATGAGTATGAGGAGGCGGAGCCTCTCCTCCGGGGAGTGTCCCTCACGGGATCATGGTGTGCGCAATGACGTCACACATCAGTGCACACCATCTCACACGGGGCAGGCCGGATCTTCTAGGGTGGTGGGCGTGGCAGACAAAGGAGTGACAGGAGGACTGAGGACAGACAGCGGGTGATTGGTGGACCGGTACGTTGGTGAGTTATGGAAGAAGATAACACTTTATATAATATTTTCTAAATGTTATATTTATATAAAATAATGGATGCGGGGGCCTTTTGGTGGACGGGATTTTTTTTTCCACCTAGAACTTCAATAACACTTTTATGTGTTACCAGTCCGTATATGAAAGCTGGAGGACTTACTTGGAATTGTTGTGACTTTGTCCAATGTGTCATCTCCGCCAATACTGAAAAATAGGAACACGTCACATTGCAATTAAATAACGCCCACAATTATTTCACAACAATTTATTTAAAAAAAAAAAAAAATGTCCCTGTTATAGCCAATAAGATTCCAGCTGTTCCAATTATTCTCAGTATACAGAATGCAAAACATTTATAGGACACATTGAACTTTTCATGTTAGTCCCGCCCCAGAGGAGCTTAGATATGCAACTAAGAGCAGCAAGGCCGCTCATAAGGCAGAACAGCCAGCCCTCCTGTACTGGGTCCAGACCCCATCAGTTTAACCACTTCTGGACCGGAAGGATTTGCCCCCTTAACCACATAAGCCCCGGAGGATTTGGCTGCTCAAAGACCAGGGCCTATTTTGCGATTCGGCACTGCGTGATTTTGACAGACAATTGCGCGGTCGTGCAACGCTGTACCCAAATGAAATTGACGTCCTTTTTTTCCCACAGACAGAGCTTTCTTCTGGTGGTATTTGATCACCTGTGTGATTTATACTTTTTGCACTATAAACAAAAAAAATATTTTGAAACAATAACAATATTTTTCACATTTTTTTATATGAAATTCTCAAAAAAAAATAAATGTAAAAATCTAAATTTTTTAACATTTTAGGCCAATTTGTTTTCTGCTCAATATTTTTGGTAAATAAAAAATCGCAATAGGCGTATTTTGATTGGTTTGCGCAAAAGTTATTGTGTTTACTAACTACAGGAAAGATTTGTAATTTTTATTGTTTTTTTTTTTAACTAGTAATGGCGGCGATCTGTGATTTTTTTTGCGGGACTGCGAAATTGTGGCGGACAGATCGGACCCCTAACTGAAATTTTTGACACTTTTGGGGGGACCGGTGACATTACTACAGTAATCAGTGCTAAAAATATGCACTGTCACTGTACTAATGACACTGGCAGGGAAGGGGTTAACATTGTGGGTAATCAAGGGGTTAAATGTAAGCCTAGGGGAGTGTTTCTAACTGTATGGGGGCGGGGCTTATGGAATGACCATAGAGACCTGTAATCCTATATAGAAGGGTCACAGGCGCTCTGTGATCATTCCAGGGAGAAGAACGGTTGGCTGTGTTTACAACATCCGACCGTCCTTCTCTCTCAGCGGGGAGCGATCGCGGATGTCAGGCGGCAATCGGAGCCACCTGCCCCGTTCATCGGAGTCCTGGCTGCCGAGTGGGGGCAGGAGCACACTGCTGGCGGTGCACGCCCGCCCCCTAGCTGCAGGCGTGCGACCGACGTAGATCTACCTCGGTTCGCGCAGGTGGGGTTGCCTGCCGCAGTATAAAGAGGAAGTAAACTTGTTTTTATTTGAAATGGCCGGCAGGGTATTTATCACAGAAGAAACCCTATTGGTCTTTTCTGCCATAAATGCATTCTTCTGCCTGTCAGCTGTCATGCTCACTGAACCACGCATGCGCAGCTCACCAAACATTTACAGCCCCGATCGGCCCCCAATTCGTGTCACAGGAGTGGCATCATCGCGGCCTGGCCTATCAAGTGGCCGAAGGCACGGGACCCCGGAAGGAAGATCGAGCAAAGATGGAAGTGCCGGGGGCCCGCAGGATTGGTCCCAGCGATGTTCTGGGAGGACACTAAATGACAGCTAAGTCTGCTATAATGTACTAATATGCTGTGCATTCTAATACATTGTGGTATACCCCCCTGGGGGCCCTAAAGAAAAATACAACGGACTTAACTTCCGCTTTAAAGGGGGGCCCGGGGACCTGCTGAGCAGGAGGGCCAGCTGTACTGTCTTATTGCAGACACGGATCCCCTTCTGCCTCCCCCTGCAGTGCTGCCGGATTCTCCTCCTCTTTCTCCCTCTGGCTGCACTGCAGGGGTATGGGTTCTGGCACATGGACCCCTTCCATCTGCTGTCCAGGCCCCCCTGTGAGCCAAGATAACAAAGGAGTGACTACGGGACAACTCTGTGAATGTCCTTGAGTGGCCCAGCCAGAGCCCAGACTTGAACCCGATTGAACATCTCTGGAGAGATCTGAAAATGGCTGTGCACTGACCCTCCCCCATCCAACCTGATGGAGCTTGAGAGGTCCTGCAAAGAAGAATGGGAGAAACTGCCCAAAAATAGGAGTGCCAAGCTTGTAGCATCATACTCAGAAATACTGGAGGCTGTAATTGGTGCCAAAGGAGCTTCACCAAAGTATTGGGCAAAGGGTGTGAATACTTATGTACATGACAAAGGGTGTGAATACTTATGTACATGGGATTTTTCCTTTTTTATTTTTAATAAATTTGCAAAGATTTCTAACTTCTCTCACGTTGTCATTATGGGGGAGGGGTTTGTAGAATTTGAGGAAAATAATGAATTTAATCCATTTTGGAATAAAGCTGTAACATAAAATGTGGAAGAAGTGAAGTTCTGTGAATACTTTCCGGATGCACTCATGGGCGTCCGCAGAACTTTTTCCAGGGGGGGGGGGGCATCATTTTAAGGTCAGCCATGCTCCGCCCCTTTTTAACAATGTCATGAAGGGGAGGAGCTTAGTTATTATCACATAAATCTCAGGGACATGTGACGTCACGCGCCGTGCCTCTATGCACGGGGCCACAAATCTCCTCAGTTGTCTTGCCCCGGGCTCCCCCTCTCCTGGAACAATAGCACTGGGGCTGAGGACAGTCGGTCCGCACGGCTGCTGATGTCAGTCACTGCGCAAGCAGCGACTCATGAATATTTATTTTTAAAGGGGAAAATTAAGCTGCTCAATACCAGTTTTCAGAGCGCTGATTGCCGCTCACGTGACCCGCCGCCTCTCTCCTTCTCTCCTCCTCCCCTCCTGACTGAAGTCAGCGGGGAATCCTTGGACCCGCCCACTGCAGGCAGCTGTCACACAGGGAGAGGAGAGAGCTGGCGTGAGCTGCGTTTGGCGCTCTGAAAACTGGTAAAGAACGGCCTAATTTTTTAAAACAGACACAGGGGAACGGCACACAGGATTATTAAACAGACCAGATAGGATGGTATAAAGTGGCTTAACAACCACTTTAAAGGGGAAGTTGAGATTCTAAGGGGGGGGCACTTGCCCCCCCATGTGGACGCCCATGGATGCGCTGTACCTCATCTTTGGTGCAGTTACACATAGTTCAGTTTTAACAATGTTCTCCATTCATTGTGAGATGATAGAATAGAGAGCTCTCACCTCCAGGAGATTCCCCTCCACTCTGTGGCGACATTCAGGATAGAAGTTGCTCTGGCACCGAAAGCGGCCTACAAACACATTACAATCAGATCAGCAGGAGGATCCTCCAGGGAGGTACTAATCACACCTAAGGACCGCCCCTTTCTCTGACGCTTGTTGTTTACAAGGTAAAATCAGTATTTTTTGCTAGAAAATTACTTAGCACCCCCAAACATTATATATATATATATTTTTTTAGCAAAGACTCTGGTGAATAAAATGGAGATCGTTGCAATATTGTTTGTCACGCGGTATTTGTCTTTCAAACGCAATTTAAAAAAAAAAAAATACATTTCACTGCATTTAAAAAAAACTAAAAACAGTTAAGGTAGCCCAATTTATTTCCTCGTGAAAGATAATGTTACCCCGAAACAGATACCGAACCATACAATCCCATATACACAATCCCATACATACAATCCCATATACACAATCCCATACATACAATCCCATATACACAATCCCATACATACAATCCCATATATACAATCCCAGATACACAATCCCATATACACAATCCCATATATACAATCCCATATACACAATCCCATACATACAATCCCATATACACAATCCCATACATACAATCCCATATACACAATCCCATATACACAATCCCATATACACAATCCCATATACACAATCCCATATATACAATCCCAGATACACAATCCCATATATACAATCCCATACATACAATCCCATATACACAATCCCATATACACAATCCCATATACACAATCCCATATATACAATCCCAGATACACAATCCCATATATACAATCCCATATATACAATCCCATATACACAATCCCATATATACAATCCCAGATACACAATCCCATATATACAATCCCATATATACAATCCCATATACACAATCCCATATATACAATCCCAGATACACAATCCCATATATACAATCCCATATATACAATCCCATATACACAATCCCATATATACAATCCCAGATACACAATCCCATATACACAATCCCATATATACAATCCCGTATACACAATCCCATATACACAATCCCATATATACAATCCCAGATACACAATCCCATATACACAATCCCATATATACACAACCCCATATACACAATCCCATATATACACAACCCCATATATACAATCCCATACACACAATCCCATATATACAATCCCATATACACAATCCCATATACACAATCACATATATACAATCCCATATACACAATCCCATATACACAATCCCATACATACAACCCCATATATACAATCCCATATACACAATCACATATATACAATCCCATATACACAATCCCATACACACAATCCCATATATACAATCCCTTATACACAATCCCATATACACAATCCCATACATACAACCCCATATACACAATCCCATATACACAATCACATATATACAATCCCATATACACAATCCCATATACACAATCCCATACATACAATCCCATATACACAATCACATATATACAATCCCATATACACAATCCCATATACACAATCCCATACATACAACCCCATATACACAATCCCATACATACAATCCCATATATACAATCCCAGATACACAATCCCATACATACAATCCCATATATACAATCCCATATATACACAATCCCATATATACAACCCCATATACACAATCCCATACATACAATCCCATATATACAATCCCATATACACAATCCCATATATACAATCCCATATATACAATCCCATATATACAATCCCATACATACAATCCCATACACACAATCCCATATACACAATCCAGAGGAAGGCAAAAAAACCCAGCAAAGCATGATCCATACTGACATATTGGGCACCTCTGATTTTATTTTATTTTCTGAGAAGGAAAGGCGGCTTTTCACTAAAATAAGTACAGCGCATCCGGAAAGTATTCACAGCGCTTCACTTTTCCCACATTTTGTTATGTTACAGCCTTATTCTAAAATGGATTAAATTCATTATTTTCCTCAAAATTCTACAAACAATCCCCCATAATGACAAACGTGAGAGAAGTTTGTTTGAAATCTTTGCACATTTATTAAAAAGAAAAAAAAAAAATATCCCATGTACATAAGTATTCACACCCTTTCCCACTCAAAATTGAGCTCAGGTGCATTTTGTTTCCACTAAACATCCCTGAGATGTTTCTACAACTTGATTGGAGTCCACCTGTGGTAAATTCAGTTGATTGGACATGATTTGGAAAGGCACACACCTGTCTATAGAAGGTCCCACAGGTAACAGTGCATGTCAGAGCACAAACCAAGCCATGAAGTCCAAGGAATTGTCTGTAGACCTCGGAGACAGGATTGTATGGAGGCACAGATCGGGGGAAGGGTACAGAAACATTTCTGCAGCATTGAAGGTCCCAATGAGCACAGTGGCCTCCATCATCTGTAAATGGAAGAAGTTTGGAACCACCAGGACTCTTCCTAGAGTGGGCCGCCCGACCAAACTGAGCGATCGGGGGAGGGGGGCCTTAGTCAGTTAGGTGACCAAGAACCCGATGGTCACTCTGACAGAGCTCCAGTGTTTCTCTGTGGAGAGAGGAGAACCTTCCAGAAGAACAACCATCTCTGCAGCACTCCACCAATCAGGCCTGTATGGGTGTGGCCAGACGGAAGCCACTCCTCAGTAAAAGGCACATGACAGCCCGCCTGGAGTTTACCAAAAGGCACCTGAAGGACTCTCAGACCATGAGAAACAAAATTCTCTGCTCTGATGAAACAAAGATTGAACTCTTTGGCCTGAATGGCAAATGTCATATCTGGAGGAAACCAGGCACCGCTCATCACCTGGCCAATACCATCCCTACTGTGAAGCATGGTGGTGGCAGCATCATGGTGTGGGGATGTTTTTCAGCGGCAGGAACTGGGAGACTAGTCAGGATGGAGGGAAAGATGAATGCAGCAATGTACAGAGACATCCTTGATGAAAACCTCCTCCAGAGCGCTCTGGACCTCAGACTGGGGTGAAGGTTCATCTTCCAACAGGACAACGACCCTAAGCACACAGCCAAGATAACAAAGGGGTGGCTACGGGACAACTCTGTGAATGTCCTTGAGTGGCCCAGCCAGAGCCCAGACTTGAACCCGATTGAACATCTCTGGAGAGATCTGAAAATGGCTGTGCACCGACCCTCCCCCATCCAACCTGATGGAGTTTGAGAGGTCCTGCAAAGAAGAATGGGAGAAACTGCCCAAAAATAGGAGTGCCAAGCTTGTAGCATCATACTCAGAAATACTGGAGGCTGGAATTGGTGCCAAAGGAGCTTCACCAAAGTATTGAGCAAAGGGTGTGAATACTTATGTACATGGCAAAGGGTGTGAATACTTATGTACATGGGATTTATTTCTTTTTTATTTTGAATACATTTGCAAAGATTTCAAAACAAACTTCTCTCACGTTGTCATTATGGGGGATGGTTTGTAGAATTTTGAGGTAAATTATGAATTGAATCCATGTTGGAATAAGGCTGTAACATAACACAATGAGGAAGAAGTGAAGCTCTGTGAATACTTTCCGGAGTCTCTGTATTTGTAATACATAGATGGACACTTACCGTCAGTGAATCGCCCAGCGCTGCCACCACTCGAATGTCACCGGGACGCAGCTTATGAACTGAAAGAAAAATAGAAACATTCGGAAATGGAGGAAGCAAACTCCATTGGTGTGAAAGGCGGTGGTGACATTAATTGTAACAATAACATAACAATATAAAATACGGTGAATTACTGGAGCCAAATGTCCCGCTAATTTGCTGACCCAAATTTCTGGGCTCATAGGGTATAGATTTGCCAGGAATTGCACAGATAGAGTCGGTGAAAGCTGCACCTTCCAGGGCCACACAATCACCAGGACCAGCAGAAACACGTTTTCATTAAAGGGTGCAAACAGGGAAAGGAGAACGTTCTTTATGGTTCCTCACCTGATGTCGGCACGCTGTCAGAGACGGCTGCATAGTTTCGGCATTCCATGTCACTGCCCCAGTTCTGTATGACATGAAAAATATGACATCACTATAGACAGTCATAGGAGCCGTATTCAATAATCAGAGACATCCAACTATCATTTCACTACGTCTGTATTTGGAGTTTAGTCCATGTAAACCCAACCACTAAAACCTCATAGAACTTTTAACGTGTGGATGTCTTTTCAAAAGCTGTTTTGTGTCTTTTTTAAAAAATTATTATATTTATATGTGATGCTGAGCACGTGCACTCAACTTCTGTGGTCGACCTGTGGCCTGTTCTGAGTGGAACCTGTCCTGTTAAACCCCTGTATGGTCTTGGCCACCGTGCTGCAGCTCAGTTTCAGGGTCTTGGCAATCTTCTTATAGCCTAGGCCATCTTTATGTAGAGCAACAATTCTTTTTTTCGGATCCTCAGAGAGTTCTTTGCCATGAGGTGCCGTGTTGAGCTTCCAGTGACCAGTATGAGAGAGTGAGAGCGATAACACCAAATTTAACACACCTGCTCCCCATTCACACCTGAGACCTTGTAACACTAACGAGTCACATGACACCGGGGAGGGAAAATTGCTAATTGGGCCCAATTTGGACATTGTCACTTAGGGGTGTACTCACTTTTGTTGCCAGCGGTTTAGACATTAATGGCTGTGTGTTGAGTTATATTCAGGGGACAGTAAATTTACACTGTTATACAAGCTGTACACTCACTACTTTACATTGTAGCAAAGTCTCATTTCTTCAGTGTTGTCACATGAAAAGATAGAATAAAATATTTACAAAAGTGTGAGGGGTGTACTTACTTTTGTGGGACACTGTATATCTTGAACCTAGACCCAGACATATCGTTGGCCAGCCAAAACAATATACTTCATGAAAGGTATCAATGGCCTTTTATATACTCCTAGTTTAGTCAGACGCTGTAGAGGTACTCTCTGCCCAACCACTGCACACCTTCTCGGATTTATTGGGTATTCTCCTACTGGCATAGGTAGCTTTATAAAAGGGGAGTTCTTTATTTACAAGGACCTTCCATGCCTGAATGGCTGGGGGGGGGGGGGGGGGGGGTAGGTTTTTTCCAGGAGGGGACTATCATTTT
>NW_028119032.1:0-16311 GCF_965119305.1 Pelophylax lessonae | reverse complement strand
CAAATATTAACCGGGGGGTGGGGGGGGGTACTCTAAAATCACCGAAACAAAGACAGGAACTCCCGCATAGGACTTTGAAAGCAGGAAATGGAGTATAAAAGTCAAAAAGAGTATTTTGGGTACAAAACCATAAAATAGTGATACACATCACAATGTAGCTAAAAACAATGAGTACATCATACAATAAATAGTGCTGAATAACATCTACATCAGGGCTCAAAATTTCAAGTCATGAGCTACTAGCCAGGCCTTAGAGTTACTCACCACTTGTTGCCCCACCCAAAACCTACCCTACCCTGCCCCTAAACATGCCCTCATAAAATCTCAAAAAATTATACTGTTAATAATTTTTTGTAACTTAATTCTGAATAAAACATTTAACAACAACTTTAGAGTGCCCACAGCGTGCCCCCTTTCAATGCAGAGTGCCCACAGCGTGCCCCCTTTCAATGCAGAGTGCCTACTGTGTGCAGAGAGACCAGCGTGCACTTACCTGATGCAGCGGCGGCTTCTCCTCAATCCTCTGCATCTCCCGAGTCGTCCTCCTCCTTGGCCAATAGCAATTGGTTGCCTTCTCGGACCCGCTTCCTGATTGGCCAGGAGGAGGATCCGTGTGACAATAGCGAATATTCATTTGCTATTGTCACACAATGGGTGGGCTCAGGGCGCACTGCTCTGCGCCCCGGGTCCACCCTTTTCTTACAGCACAGCCCTTACTAGCCATCCTCCTCATTCCACTCGCAAAATGCGAGCAGGCGAGTGCATTTTTTGAGGGCTGATCTACATCATACAATAAATAGTGCCGAATAACCTCTATAGTCGGAACCTGACTGGATCTCAAATAGGAGAGACCTGCAGAGTAATGGGGTTCACACGAACTCCCAACAGGTTTCGGAATAAAACATTCCTTCTTCACTGGGGAGTAAGACGAAGACACTATTTTAATATTGTATGTTATTGCTCAAAGAATGGCAAACACCTGAGTAGCGCCTGCCCCTTCGCATCAAAAACTTCCCAAGGCCAACCAAACATTGGGGCAGAGGAAAAATATGGGAAGTGAGTGGGGACTGGGTGTCCAGCTGAGAGCCATATATGATGAGAGCTCACAAGGATCCCAAAGGAACAGGGACCTTTCAGCAGATCCGTAATTACACCAGAGGGACGGTATCATCGTTCACAAGTGGATAGATCTACTCCAAAAACCCCAATCGTTACACATACACCCAAAAGGTCATCCATAGGGTCACATATAACCCTGTTTGAGCTGTAGCTTCTTTCTATTTACTAATCTAGTTTTATATAAATGTCTTCCTCAATAAAATGCTGACGTGTAAACAAATTTGTACAAATTAGGTTAAGGCTCGGTTCACACTGCTGCGACATGGGATTCGACTTGAGACTATAAGTCACATGACATATCAAATTCAGTACTTCTCTGAGAGCCATCCTAAATGATACTACATAAGTCGCTCTGACTTTAGAAAAGGTTCCCGCACTACTTTGGTCCAACTTGTGTGCGATTTCAGCCTTTTTACAGGCTCCTAAATAGCATCCAAGTCGGATCAAGGCGGAAGGAAGTCGCAGGGCAAAGTCATACGACTTTGCTATCACAGCAGTGTGAACTGAGCCTAAAGCTGGATACACACACTATACAACTTTTTGTTGGTAGATTTCCTTTAGATTTACCTTCAACTATGTAGTGCAAGGGCCGGCCGGATTGCATACAAATTGAAAGTGTTTAGGTCTGACCTCATATTATATGGTTTTGGTAAATCTAAAGGAAAAAAATCTAAAGATAATTGTATAGTGTGTATGGCCCATTACACTTGCTCATGTTCTTGCATACATGTAGTGTATGTTGCAGAAGGTGTTCAGGTTTTCGAGAAACTGGCCCCTGTAGAGTAACTGCTGGAAGCTCATTCGGAGGGATGAGTCACTGGTTGACCACTGCTGTACATTTGTTATGTGAAATGTGTGAATGGATTTCCTATCTGTGCTCCTTCATTTAGGATGCTCATTACATTGTTTAAAGCTGAACTCCAGGATATCAGCCACTTTGATAAATGGGCAGGCGCACTATCAGTTAAGGTGCATGTCATCTCATGGACTTTTCTCTGTAATTTACATTTGACGGTTTTATGGAGCTAATGGAGCTATAGGAGAATGGCTATCGCTATACGTTGGCGCTCTGACGCTGGACCTACTGGTCTTGCCTCCTTCAGCTGCAGAGTCGCGTGCAACGGCTGTGCCCGCCCTCCCCTCCTCCTGCCCTATCACAGAAGGCTTTATATTATGTAAATGGATTCACAAAATACAAAGGCTTCTGTGAATGGGCAGCAGATTGAGAAGGTGGGCAGAGCTGTTGTGTGTGTGTGTGTGTGTGTGTGTATGTAGACAATTGGGTTGATTTTTTTTTTTGTCAAAGCTTAATTGAACAAGCTGGAGTTGTAAGTTGATTGACTCAGATGCACAGCCATACCAGATTTTGCACTCTAGTTTTAGTAAATCAACCCCAATGTTTCTACTTTGAGCCCCAGACTGTAGCAAAAGCTTCCCTCCCAGAGTGCCATAAAACTGTCAAGTGAAAAAAAGAGAAGTCCAGGAGGTGGCATGCACCTTGTTTGACTTTAACTCCTAGTGTGCCTGCGCATTTTACAAAGTGTTTGAGTTCCTGGAGTTGAGCTTTAATGCACAATCTCAAAAGACCACATGCAGCAGCAGCTTCGAGAAACTTATCTTAGGGTCCTTTCACACGAGTAGTGCGCCAGACGAACTGCATTTTGCTCAGCGGGGATCGATCCGCCCATCCCCACTGAGCAGGCGGATGACAGCTCCATCTCTGCTTACTTTGCAGAGACAGAGCTGCCAGATCCCTGCTCTCCTCTATGGGAGATCGGATGATAACGGACCGCCTGTCTGTTTTTAACCAATCCTATCCATTCTGATCCTCCAGACGGATTGAAAATAGGGTTTCCATCCGTCCGGATTTCACGGACAGGATCGGATCGGATAGCAGTGGGTGTCAGCGGTGATGTTTCCATTGACATCTGCTGCTCCATAGGACTGCATGGAGCATCCGATCAGGTCCGCCTGAAAAACTGATAGGGATCGGATCGGAAAGCCTGTGTGAAAGGGGCCTTATGGGAATTCTGACAGGAGGTTTGTCATATGTATACAAATCTAGTGGGAGATTTACTGAAACTGGAGAGTGCAAAATCTGGTGCAGCTTTGCATAGAAACCAATCAGCTTCCAGGATTTGTCAAAGCTGAAGTTGGAAGCCGATTGGCTGCTATGTACAGCTGCACCAGGTTCTGAATGCTCTAGTGTTAGTAAATCTCTCCCCCCCCCCCCAAAGAACATCTTTAGTTCTCACCTAAATTGTAGTATGAACAATTTGTTCCCCCTTCTGATATAAAATGTAATAAATTGGGTATCCTGCCCTTTTCTATTTGTCCGTGGCATTTCCCTCATACAGTTCCCCATTCCCACCATCTTACTTTTTCTTTCACTTCACTTTCTCTTGGAACGTTCATCAATGACTTGTCTTCATGACCTAGAGCCATGCTGCTTCTGTCCTGCGTGTCACCATCTGCATTCATTCTAAATTCTGCTTGAGCATTCTTCTGTATCTTCCACCTTTTTTATTTTTTATTTTTTCCCATGTTTTTGCATGTACCCATTTTTATAACAGAATTTGTCCTATCATTTTCCAGTTTTTACCTACAGCATACCCTGCATCAGTTTATTTTTTTAAAAGCATCTTTTTTGGCAGCTTGTCCCCTAACGCATGAGCCCCCCCTTATTCAGCATGCCATTACATGCATGTTCAGACATTTTTGTTTTGTCCATGCCCCACTCTTGCCAACAATCTATTGCAGCCTTTCTCAACCTTTTTTACTCCAGAGGAACCCCAAAAATGTAATGTTCCTGGGAACCCTTCATAAACCCAATTCACTGAGTTTAAATAAGAAAATGCTCCTTACTTTGGTGGTCAGAAGGAAGAATGGCCCCAAGCTTGCAGTGGTGGGCCAGAACGCAACCCCTAAAGAAAACGAAGGCCTGTTTCCACAGGCTTCAGCTTGTATAAGGGCCATGTGACCAGCAAGCTTTGCAGAGCTTTTAGCAAGCTCTGTAGAACTGTTCGGCTCCAGCTTGTAAATAGGGATGCACCGATCCGATATTCGGATCGGAAATCTGCCCCGATACTGGCAAAATAGCTGGATCGGGGATCGGTAAAATTTAGCAGACCCGCGGGCCGATCCGGGGTGTTGCTACTCTCCAGGCTTCTGACCCTCCCTCAATCAATAGGAGAAAAAAAAGCTTTTACTCATCTAATTCTACAGTTGCAGGCATTCTTCTTCTGTTTATGGGGGGGAGGGGGGGGCGTCGTCTTCTTTCGGTATCCACATGTCTGGCTGTGTAATGTGGACATTTCCTAGGTATCTGCCGATCCCGATACCGATCTGGAAGTATTATTTTGTTATAAGTTCACAAAACAGTACTTCCGGATCAGGATCGGCGATTTCACAAAGCAAAAGATCACGATTGGGACCAAAAAAGTCGGATCGGTGCATCCCTACTTGTAAATGTTAATCACTGATCCTAGTGGGAGTGCTGATTTGCCATTTTAAGCAAGCTTACTAGCAGGCTTTCAATAAGCTTCAAGAAGTGTTGAAGCCTGCTAGCACTCCCATTAGGATATGTGTTCAACATTTACAAACTGGAGCTGAATGGTGATTTTAAAGCTTCAGCACAGCTTGCTGAAAGCTCTGCAATTTCTTTGTCAAAGCTTGCTGTTCACACCACTCCTTATACAAGCCGAAGTCCGTGTGAAATGGGCCTAAACAGATGATTGGTGTCATGCTGCTGGCTCTGCCAAGTGGGGATGGCATGGGAACTATCAATAGGTGGTCAATAAGCTACAGCTCAAGGAGCCCTTGGCAACTTTTGAAGGAACCATGGAGTTCCATGGAACCTTGGTTGAGAATGGCTGATCCATTGTATACCACATCAGTATGTTGTGTTCATTATTTTTTTTTTGTGTATATTTGCACAAACTCCATAAATATCCATGGTTTTGATGCCCAACCATGTGCATGTTTTTTAAATTGTTGATTACACTTTGTTTAGGATCCTCTCTGTAGACCCAGACTTGTATGGCACCATACCGACCCATGCAAAGACATCTACATACATTGGGTACCATGTTCTTGGTCTTTGAGTTTTTTTTTTTTTGTTTTGCTTTTAAATGGATTCTGATTTTAAAAGTTCAGCAGCCTTCAGATGGATCCTTCTTTTTGGCTTGAAGTCCTGTCCTGTCTGTTCTGATTGTTCCTTAATTTTCTAAAATTTTTCCTTCCTTCTTTCCCGCTCTTTCTATCCTCTTCTGCTCCTTTCACTCCCGACTTCCCAGGTCGGTTTTTTGATGAGAATGAGTCCCCTGTAGATCCTCAACATGGTTCTAAAGTGGCAGATTATAACGGGGATGATGGGAACGTGGGTGAGTACGAGGCAGACAAGCAGGCAGAACTGGCTTACAATGAGGAAGAGGATGGTGATGGGGGAGAAGAAGATGTACAAGGTGAGCGCGGCCGCTATCTGAATTCTATTCTTTCAGCTACCCCCAGTCTAACCATGGTCTGACCACAGCTTTTAGAATATTCCACCATCTTACACCAAAGTTCCTGTTATTGATCGCATGTGGACAGCGAAATAAAGTAATTCATAACAACCACTCAAACATCAGCTTTAGCTTTGCCGCACTAAACCATTAATAAGAATTTCTGATTGGTTGCTGTCAGTTACTATAAAACCATTGCTGTTTGCATGACATTGTTAAAGCCTGTCATTGGAGAAATTCAGAAGGTGCCTTTTACTAGGCATCTTTTAAAAATGTTAGTTTCTTGCTTGTCTTTTGCTTTCAAGCCTAACTCTACATTTAATGTCCCTTTTTAAAAAGTTCGGGCTACATTCACCCAAGCAAACTATACACTGCAATAACAGGTGTGCTTGCTGGGTGCACTGTATGTAGCCTCTGCTACATACAGTATACAGCGCTGTGTTCCAGCGGTTGGACAAGAGCTTCCCGCTCCCGGGAACAAAGTCGAGTCAATCTGAGCACTGCTTAGCCATTCACAGTAAGCTTTGTTTTCAGTGAAGGAACACAAAGCTTCCTCTGGCTGGCTGAGAGAGGTGAGTAGATGATGTCACAATCTCCACTTTAGGCAATCAGTGGAAGCTTTGTATTCGTTCATAGAATACAGAGCTTGCTCGCATTGGCTGAGGCAAGCAGATGTCACAATCTGTACTTTGAGCAATCAGAGGAAGCTTTGTGTTCATAGAATACAAAGCTTCCTGTGAATGGCCAAGCAGCACTCGGTCTGACCCTGTTTTATTTTACGGGAGTGGGTAAGGTGTTCCAGTTGTGAGACAAGAATATCATCGCTAAATGCTATATAGCTAAGGCCTCATGCCGTTATTATAGCACGCCCAACAAGTGCACCTGTTAGTGCAGCAAATAGTGTGTTTGAGCTTGGCCCAAACAAGCTATTGAAAGCAGAACTAAACCCTTCTATTGTTTTCAGCCAAAGAAGTGGCCATCTTGGCCTCGGTTTGATCTTCAACTGCCATTGTGCTGCACATGTGATCAGTTATGACTCCAGCAATTTGATGGTTTGACAGTTTGGTTGAGGACACAAGCATAAACTGTTACATTCCCGGCATGCCGTGAATGCTTACTGTCACATTTGCTTGTGTCCTCAACCAAGCTGTCAAACCAGCAAATGGCTGGAGTCATAACTGATCACATGTGCAGCACAATGGCAGTTCCAGATCACAAAAGCTAAGCTGGCCGCTTCCTTGGCTGAAGGAATAGCTGGGTTTAGTTCCGCTTTAAAGGGTCAATAAACATGGGGTTAGGCTTTAAGGACTCAAACTGTTTAAGCTAATTATTATCATGGCAGCCAGGAAACTAGCATTTCTAGAAGCTCAGCAGTGGTACTGCTGCATTTCTCTCGTTATAGGTTTATAAGGTCATACTGTATATGTATTGTATCTATAAGTTTGCATGCTCCACCTTCTTAAGGTGGAATGGATGGGAATGGTTCCACTCTGCTTAGTATCTAATTTTTAATCCTGTGCATGTTCTAATAATTTTTAGCAAACGCACTTCAGGCTTCTTGCTGGCGATGCACAATGTTTCTGTATGTTTTTTGCTTGCTACTTTTACTGAGCAATGTGGGTTAAAGGTGCCTGTTGAGTATCTTTTTATAATGTTTTTTATATATATATATATATATATATATATATATATATATATATATATATATATATATATATATATATATATATATATATATATATATATATATATATATATATAATATATATATATATTATATAATTTATTTTTTTAATTGTAATCCAAGCCATAGGCCTCATGCACATGGATAGTTCTGCATCAAATCCTGGATTTCTTGGGTGCCTGGGTGGCTTGGGTGCATCATCCAGCCCTACTTCCAGCAGTCTGCCAAGCTTACGATAAGCCCAGATATGCAGGGGTAAAAGCTGCAGCAAGTTGAACTTTTGTTTAGGGCTTGTATGCGTCCAGGGACTTATGCACCAAACGCAGGAATTCCGCATTCGGGGCATATGGCCTTCAATCAGAGAATTGTTCCGTAGAGCATCTAATCGTCACACACAGACTGCTGGGAGACGGGCTGGTCGCTGCTTCTGTGCCTCCTGGGTACTTGAAAGCACCGGGATTTGATGCGGACAGGCAGCACCACCCGTGTACATGTAGCCTTATGGAACAACCTGGGTCGGTACATCAACAGAAGCATTACAGAAGGACGTCACAATATTTATTTAATAAACAGTGTGAATTATTGAAGTGTATGAACAGCAAAAAAACGTTTCTTTCTTGTCCATTGATTCATGTCGCAGGAGGTTCTAAACCTTTGGGTTATGTTATCTCCTGCAGGAGGTGGGCACTGGCAAGCAAATAGGCCAGCAAATAGGCCAGCCCAGAATAACCCCTCCAAACTACCAGCATGCTCCAGATTTTTTATTTTTTTTTTTTGTTTGTGGGGGGGGGCAGGGGGTTGTTTTTTTATTCTTTATGTATTTATTTTTTTTCCCCCCTAGACTCCTCTCTACATCACTGTGGGAGCTTTGCAGCTTTCCAGTTCCAGATGTGCGGTGATAGCTTGGAAGTGACCCGCAGGCACTGGGCTATGCATAAGATGCTTTCCAGAGTTTGTTCTGCTAAAAGTTAGCTGCGGAAGTCCAGAGCCATCAGTATTGCCTCGGCCCTTGACTGAGCTTGCCACAGTCTAAAGCCATTTCATCCAAATACAGGATGCCACTAAATCTCATAGTTAAGTGGTCTCTAAACTGCAGCCCGGGGGCCGATTGTGGCCCTTTGCTTGCATATATTCAGCCCTTGGGGCACTATTGCTCCCACTGAAACCTACGATGGAGCAATAATTCCTGCATGGACACCAACAGTGGGGCCCTTCTCCTCCCACTGATACCAATGGTGGGGCCCTTCTCCTCCCACTGATACCAATGGTGGGGCCCTTCTCCTCCCACTGATACCAATGGTGGGGCGCTTCTCCTCCCACTGATACCAATGGTGGGGCGCTTCTCCTCCCACTGATACCAATGGTGGGACGCTTCTCCTCCCACTGATACCAATGGTGGGACGCTTCTCCTCCCACTGATACCAATGGTGGGACGCTTCTCCTCCCACTGATACCAATGGTGGGACGCTTCTCCTCCCACTGATACCAATGGTGGGACGCTTCTCCTCCCACTGATACCAATGGTGGGACGCTTCTCCTCCCACTGATACCAATGGTGGGACGCTTCTCCTCCCACTGATACCAATGGTGGGACGCTTCTCCTCCCACTGATACCAATGGTGGGACGCTTCTCCTCCCACTGATACCAATGGTGGGACGCTTCTCCTCCCACTGATACCAATGGTGGGACGCTTCTCCTCCCACTGATACCAATGGTGGGACGCTTCTCCTCCCACTGATACCAATGGTGGGACGCTTCTCCTCCCACTGATACCAATGGTGGGACGCTTCTCCTCCCACTGATACCAATGGTGGGACGCTTCTCCTCCCACTGATACCAATGGTGGGACGCTTCTCCTCCCACTGATACCAATGGTGGGACGCTTCTCCTCCCACTGATACCAATGGTGGGACGCTTCTCCTCCCACTGATACCAATGGTGGGACGCTTCTCCTCCCACTGATACCAATGGTGGGACGCTTCTCCTCCCACTGATACCAATGGTGGGACGCTTCTCCTCCCACTGATACCAATGGTGGGGCGCTTCTCCTCCCACTGATACCAATGGTGGGGCGCTTCTCCTCCCACTGATACCAATGGTGGGGCGCTTCTCCTCCCACTGATACCAATGGTGGGGCGCTTCTCCTCCCACTGATACCAATGGTGGGGCGCTTCTCCTCCCACTGATACCAATGGTGGGACGCTTCTCCTCCCACTGATACCAATGGTGGGACGCTTCTCCTCCCACTGATACCAATGGTGGGACGCTTCTCCTCCCACTGATACCAATGGTGGGACGCTTCTCCTCCCACTGATACCAATGGTGGGACGCTTCTCCTCCCACTGATACCAATGGTGGGACGCTTCTCCTCCCACTGATACCAATGGTGGGACGCTTCTCCTCCCACTGATACCAATGGTGGGACGCTTCTCCTCCCACTGATACCAATGGTGGGACGCTTCTCCTCCCACTGATACCAATGGTGGGACGCTTCTCCTCCCACTGATACCAATGGTGGGACGCTTCTCCTCCCACTGATACCAATGGTGGGACGCTTCTCCTCCCACTGATACCAATGGTGGGACGCTTCTCCTCCCACTGATACCAATGGTGGGACACTTCTCCTCCCACTGATACCAATGGTGGGACACTTCTCCTCCCACTGATACCAATGGTGGGACACTTCTCCTCCCACTGATACCAATGGTGGGACACTTCCCCTTGTAGGGCACTTTACCTAAAGTGCTGGACTGTGCAACCCTTGTGAAAAAAGCATTTGATTTGCATGGCCCTCAAATGGCAGCATCTCTATTGACCTGTGCTTAACAGCATCATCAATAATGCTACTGGTGGTGAGATCTGAGAGCACCTTTTTTCAGCAGAACAAACCTAAGGAACAGAATAGGGATGCACCAATATATCGGCTGCCAAAAATAGGGCAATCGTAATTTGCTGATAGATATACAAAAAACAGGTGCCGATAATGGCATGCTGCATCCTATTGACTTCAGTGCAAAATTGCGTGCCATCAACTTCAGTGCAAAATTGCCCCCAGATTATTTAAATTTAACTTTTTTTTTTTTTTTTTAACTGTCTGTTTTCGGCCATGTGCGTCCGGAATTTTCGGTTTTGGTCCAGAATTTATTTTGGTGCCCCACTAGAACAGACTTTCCTCTATTCTCCCCCCCCCCCCCCCCCCCAAGTCTTGCTCTGCGTCGACCTGCAAGGTCTGACACTTCACATCTTCACTCCCTCCACTGCATGGTCCCCCCCTACTCTTTGCAGAATGGAAGGATGCAGAGAATGGTATGATTAACTAGTTTTTTCCCAAGCTACAGAAAATGAATGCTGTAGTGGAAAAGTGAGTCGGAATAGAATATAGCGTATATCGACCGTTTATAATAATTTGGGTTTAATGACACTTTTTACCCTTTGCGAAAGTTCAGACCGGTTGCAACTCATATGCTTGGGTACAGGAAGTGCGTTCCTAGGTCTACAAAGCAGAGTTTTGCGCCTTCCCCCTCCTCGGCTTTTCACCTGCAACCTTCTTGTGTCTCCTCACTGATTAGCAGATCTCCATCCTGTCCTCTTGGGTGTTTCTGGATGAAGGCATTATTGCCCCGTTCCTGTGTCAGAATGGTTTTCGGGGTTTTATTCCAACCTGTTCACCATATTCAAGCCCAAAAGAGGGCATTTACCCCATTCTTAAAGTTCAAAAATTCCTTATCGAATCCACCAATCGAATCCACCAAATCGGTTATCTCCCTTCACCAAGGAGACTTTCTGACTTCTGTGAACATCATAGATGGTTACTTGCATTTCCCATCTTTCCATCCTATTAGCGATTTGTCAAGGGGCTCCTACACTAACAGTTTGTGGCCCTGTCCTTCTTTTTCTCCTCTGTTCCTCAGGTATTTTACCAAGGTACCGGCCTCTGTACTATCCCTGCTGAGTTTTTGTTACTCCTCCATTGTGGGGTATTTAGAAAACCTTCTATTGAGATTCAGTTGGTGTGGGTTCTATCAGACCGTATGATATTAGGATTCAGATGGATCCTTAACCTTCAGAAATCTGTTGGAATCCAACTCTTCTTTTTGAGTGTCTGGGTTTTGTCCTCGACACAGATCAGGCCCCAGAGTATTTCTTACATAGGAGAACCTAACACTCCAATCTCAGATCTGTACTGTGCAGTTATGTAGCCATCTGCTTTTTTTTTTTTTATTGCTTTTGCAATGAGGAGGTTGATCAGGATACTAAGTACCAGGTTGCCTCTGGCCTGGTGGCTTAGGAATCCAGGTCTGAGTTTGGAAAAGTCCTCCCTTACCACCCTTTGAAGGATTCACGAAGGACACCAGCCTATTAGGCTTGCAAGAAGTTCTGGGCACCTGGTCAGTGCATGGGTCTTGGTTGTTAGGGGGGAGTCCACGTCCGCATCCTGGAACATTGGGCGATTTTGGCTTTCTCTGCAACGTAAGACCATCCTAAAGGAGGGTCATCTTTATTCAGGCACAGGAAATGCCACATAAGGAGTTTTCTGTTTGGGGGGGGGGGGGGGGGGGGAAATGTCTCCTTTTACCTGGATTTTTACTAGTTTTTTGCTCTCAACACTATCAATTGCAAAAGGAAAAAGAATGGGCGCTCTTGTTGGGGGAATGGGTCCTTTGTTCCAGACAGTCTTGATAGGTGAGGTGTTAACCAGACTGATGGTGAATGTTCCAAAAGCACAGCGTTAGTGCTATCATCAAGGGCAGCTCTTACAGGGCCGAAGACGAAATCCCACATGTAAGCAGAGTAAAGAGAAGGCGCCACTCAGTGAATTGTAATAACCAATGTATTAAGCTCATATCAAGACTTGCATAAAAGCAAAAAGTGGAGCGTCATGACCCGGCGTCCTTCCTAATTCACTGTGAACCCGTTGTGGAAGCTGCCAGCAGCCTAAACTGATCGGGGCCCTGAATCAGAGTGTGGCTGCGGCGAACCACATACCTCACAGAAGGACCGTGCGGCCATAGACGAGGAATGGGCGGTTACCGGTTTCGGAGCATGCTCACAACAGCTCCTTCTTCACACCAAATTGGTTGACCACTTTTTGCTTTTATTAAGTCTTGATATGAGCTTAATACATTTGTTATTACTGCTTCACTGAGTGGTGCGCCTTCTCTTTACTCTGCTCAACACTATCAATGGTCAGGTTTCTGACCTTTTGTACTGGGGTATTCGATGTTATTACTCTCTACTTCACCACCACCCCCTTCCTGCTTGAGGTGCTGAAGAAGCAACTGTTTCTGGCACCAGAGGGGAAGTTGCTTGTACCCATCCAGGAAGAAGACCATGCTTACTGCATGATAGAAAATGGTCCAGCATGGCCCAAACAAACTATTTAAAGGCAGGTTAATCGTAGAGTTAAGGCCCGTACACACGCACCGATTGTTGGCCGTAAATTTTCGGCCAACGTCCGATCGGCCGATTGTCGGCTTGTTAGTATGATGCTTCCGACAACCGACTGCGACTTTTTGGCCGAACAAAATCTGGTGTGCATGCTATAAAATTTTTGTTGGCCGTCAACAAAACGGCCGATTGTTCGTCAGTCAGTACAGATTTCGGCAGACAAAATTCAGATGAGGAAGACTGGGCATGCTCAGAGAAGAAAAAACACACGGAAAGTTAACCAGCACATGACATCACTTCTGAAGTTGGTTTCTGTTGGCCAACAAAAGTCCAGTGCAAGTCTAGAGCACATTTCAACCAACAAACACTGGACAAAAGATGGCCGATCGGTCGGCCGACAATTGGTGCGTGTGTACGAGGCATTGGGCTTTAAACTGCAAATAGTCATTCAAAAATGCAACCCGTCTAAAACACGTGTACATGTCAGTGCATGCTTTCTGGTGCCATGTCAACTTTTTTTTTTGCTGTACATTGTCGCTTAGTGCACTGTCCCACATACTATTTACTAAATGTAATGTTCTAACATGTAACCTTTTATATATTTTTTTTTTTGAAGATGATGAAAATGATGGACAAGGAGATGCAGCGGAATATAGAAAAGACCACTTTGGCGAGACCCTGTAACTTGTGACTTGGACAGAAAATGAAATGGATCAAACGTGCCAAGTGCCAGAGCTTTCTTGTACTGTAAGCAAAGGGCCTAAAGACCAGTCACGGGTCTTATATACACTGGTGCAGGGGAGCTTCAGAACTATCAATCAGCTGCTTGCCCCCCTTCTTATGTTTGATGGAGAGGCCCAATAACATTCAAAAAGATACCGACTGAAGTCAACAGGATCCAGGCCACCTGTGGCTGTAGAAGTTGATCTTCCTGACTGATGGACTCCAAAACCCTTTTTCCCTGGGTCTGTGAATATGAACCTTTTGCTGGAAATTTGGTTCAGTTTCTTCTTGATCTTATCTTTGTAATGTCCATAATCATGATGCCCAAAACTATCTGGACTTTCTAAACTGAAATGTGAATACGTTCTTGTTTTCTTTTTTTTTAAACCATGCCAGGCAGGCTCTCGTCTGCAAGCATGATTCTAGATTGGGGATCTGAGGACTCAGTATATGGCAGACGTTGCCAACTATATCCAGATCACCTGTAGACCCAACCTACCATGAGGTTAGGGACCTGTTCATTGTGAAGGGTCCTGGAATGTTTTTTCTCAAGCAGGGTCTGTTCTTCCTTGTGTAAGCAGTACGGCCAAGTACCAATTCCTCCGTGGATATTTATATTTGATTTTGTATTTAATTTGTGTAAATAGAAACTGTAACCTACATTTGTTTAAGCAGCGATTGCGTCCGTTCGAAGCCGGAGGTGGCCCATGAAGAATACACATATACCGGAACGTTACCGTGAATCCTGCGCTTATGGCTGCAGGTGGATCCAAGGCTCGTGGCCCATCCGTTTAAAGCGCTCTCGTGGCATTTGCTTTGAACTCCTTGTGAGATGCGTGTACAATACTTGTATGTATATTTCATGATAGATTGGGCATTAGGTGTTTTTAACCACAAGAGTCTGGTAATGCTTCTCTTGGAGGATGTGATGGTTACAGCCATAATTAGAAGCTCCAGTGCATGAATAGCAATTGACTTAGACAACTAATTGTTAAATTTGAAAGCGAAAATTGTCATCGAAAAGTGAAAATTGTCATTGATTTTGTGATTTCTAATCTACTTTTTCAGTAGTTTCTTATTCTAGCACAAAGGAGCTATGCTCCACTTACAAATATGCATCCTTTTGTGCATTGCCTTCTAGCAATGGAAGCCTTTATTTCCCCATCCGTCATTGAAGGACACAGCTTAACTTCTCACAGATGAGCTTGATGACGTCACTTTCAGGAGCAGAATGCTTGTGCAACTCAGGCCCCTTTCACATGGACGGACTGCAGCTGCAATCTCCTTGCTCAGTAGGGAATCTATCCGCTGATCCCCTTAAAAGAAGAATGGAGGTTCCGATCAGGTCCACCTGAAAAGCGGACAGGCAGACCCGATTGGAATGTCCGTGTGAAAGGGGCCTTAAGCTGAAAGAATGCCTAAGGGGTTGGCCTTCTGGTGATGGCGAAACTCTACATCTGCAACACAGGACTCGCCGAGCATCTTACAAGTTTGCACATGGAGCCACCCCTTAGGCATGCTTTTGAGTTGCACTTGTGTTCTGATCCGGAAGGTGGCAGCATCAAACCCATCTGTGAGGAGTTAAAGTGATACTAAATTCTTTTTTTTTTTTTTTTTCTTCTTTTTTTTAGATAAAAATAACAATTATGTTATACTTACCTCTTCTGTGCAGTTGGTTTTGCATGTAACCCAGATCCTCCTCTTCTCGGGTCCCTCTTCGGTGATCCTGGCCCCTCCCTCATGTTGAGTGCCCCCACAGCAAGCAGCTTGCTATGGGGACACCCGAGCTGCAGCTCCCCGTGTCCTTTCAGACACAGAGCTATGGCTCGGCCCTGCCCCCTTCTCTCCTGATTGGCTGGCTGGCTGGCTGACTGACTTGGCAGGAGCCAATGGTGCCGCACTGCTGTCTCAGCCAATGAGGAAGGGAGCACCGGGCAGCCGAGACACTCTTGCAACATCACTGGAGCTAGATGGGGCTCATGTATTAGAGGTGCTGAAGGTGGCTGCTGCACACAAGGCTTTTTGTCTTCATGCATAGAATGCACCTTCTGCCTTTACAACCACTTTAAACTTAAGCTGTGTCCTTCAATAAACTCAGAGAAAAGGATATTACAGTGCGTACAAAAGGTTTTATTTTTTTATTTTTTTTTTGTGGAATGGGGGGTAAACCAACACAAAAGTCTAACGTCACGTGTGATGTCCCTTTTTAAATACTTTGTGCCAACTGACCCAATAAAAACTATTTACTGCACGTACAGGTGAACTTGGGCGCATTGTATTACCTGTATGTAGCCTCCGGTATACCGGGGGAATGCCCAAGATGGTGACTGGAGCAGACATGTGAGAGGAGAGCTGGTGCTGTCTAAGGTTATTTATCTACTTCCCTATTGAGCTGGTGATGTCAAAGTCAGTGCCCTCTGACCCTCTTCCTGGCTGTCTGCGATGACCAGGGGCAGCCTGACCTCTGGAACCTTTAAGATACAGCGTTGCATTCCGGCAGCAGGATGAAAACCGTCTATCCAACTCCCGGAAAACAAAGCAGTCAGGCTAAGAGCTGCTCTGCCATTCACAGGAAGCTTTGTATCTGATGAATAAATACAAAGCGTCCTCTGGCTGAAGCAGGCGGATGATGTCACAATCTCCACATCATAGAATATAAAGCTCCCTGTGAATGGCTGAGCAGCACCCTGTTTATGTTCTGGGAATTGGATGGTAAGTTCTCGTCCCGCTGCCAGAACACAGCTGTATATAGCTGAGAGTACATAATACAGCCTACCTGTGCAGTAAATAGCCAAACTATTTAAATGAGCATTAAACATGGAGTTGGGTTTTAATGTACGTTCCTTGCAAGTTACATTGCTGTCTTGGAACCAGTATGCAGCCCAGTTGTTGGA
>NW_028119033.1:0-16342 GCF_965119305.1 Pelophylax lessonae | reverse complement strand
TGGCATTGGTGATCGCCTACGGCCACATCACCCTGAACACGCCCGATCTCGTCTGATCTCGGAAGCTAAGCAGGGTCGGGCCTGGTTAGTACCTGGATGGGAGACCGCCTGGGAATACCAGGTGCTGTAGGCTTTTGCTTTTCCCTTGGCATTCTTTTTCTTTCTTTTTGGGAGGTGCCATCTTGGCATGGCCAAGCTCAAAGGAGTCGAGGGTGGCATTGGTGATCGCCTACGGCCACATCACCCTGAACACGCCCGATCTCGTCTGATCTCGGAAGCTAAGCAGGGTCGGGCCTGGTTAGTACCTGGATGGGAGACCGCCTGGGAACATCGATACAACGTGCTACCCCGGCCCCAACACCCTGAACACACGCCCAGATCTCTTCTGATCCTCTGAAGCTAAGCAGTGAGGTCGGTGGGCTGGCATTCTCTTTGGAGGCAGCCCCCACATCACCCTGAACACGCCCGATCTTTTTCTGATCTCGGAAGCTAAGGCAGGGTCGGGCCTGGTTAGTACCTGGATGGGAGACCGCCTGGGAATACCAGGTGCTGTAGGCTTTTGCTTTTCCCTTGGCATTCTTTTTCTTCTTTTTGGGAGGTGCCATCTTGGCATGGCCAAGCTCCAAAAGGTGTGCGTTATCGAGTATCCTACGGCCACATCACCCTGAACACGCCCGATCTCGTCTGATCTCGGAAGCTAAGCAGGGTCGGGCCTGGTTAGTACCTGGATGGGAGACCGCCTGGGAATACCAGGTGCTGTAGGCTTTTGCTTTTCCCTTGGCATTCTTTTTCTTTCTTTTTGGGAGGTGCCATCTTGGCATGGCCAAGCTCAAAGGAGTCGAGGGTGGCATTGGTGATCGCCTACGGCCACATCACCCTGAACACGCCCGATCTCGTCTGATCTCGGAAGCTAAGCAGGGTCGGGCCTGGTTAGTACCTGGATGGGAGACCGCCTGGGAATACCAGGTGCTGTAGGCTTTTGCTTTTCCCTTGGCATTCTTTTTCTTTCTTTTTGGGAGGTGCCATCTTGGCATGGCCAAGCTCAAAGGAGTCGAGGGTGGCATTGGTGATCGCCTACGGCCACATCACCCTGAACACGCCCGATCTCGTCTGATCTCGGAAGCTAAGCAGGGTCGGGCCTGGTTAGTACCTGGATGGGAGACCGCCTGGGAATACCAGGTGCTGTAGGCTTTTGCTTTTCCCTTGGCATTCTTTTTCTTTCTTTTTGGGAGGTGCCATCTTGGCATGGCCAAGCTCAAAGGAGTCGAGGGTGGCATTGGTGATCGCCTACGGCCACATCACCCTGAACACGCCCGATCTCGTCTGATCTCGGAAGCTAAGCAGGGTCGGGCCTGGTTAGTACCTGGATGGGAGACCGCCTGGGAATACCAGGTGCTGTAGGCTTTTGCTTTTCCCTTGGCATTCTTTTTCTTTCTTTTTGGGAGGTGCCATCTTGGCATGGCCAAGCTCAAAGGAGTCGAGGGTGGCATTGGTGATCGCCTACGGCCACATCACCCTGAACACGCCCGATCTCGTCTGATCTCGGAAGCTAAGCAGGGTCGGGCCTGGTTAGTACCTGGATGGGAGACCGCCTGGGAATACCAGGTGCTGTAGGCTTTTGCTTTTCCCTTGGCATTCTTTTTCTTTCTTTTTGGGAGGTGCCATCTTGGCATGGCCAAGCTCAAAGGAGTCGAGGGTGGCATTGGTGATCGCCTACGGCCACATCACCCTGAACACGCCCGATCTCGTCTGATCTCGGAAGCTAAGCAGGGTCGGGCCTGGTTAGTACCTGGATGGGAGACCGCCTGGGAATACCAGGTGCTGTAGGCTTTTGCTTTTCCCTTGGCATTCTTTTTCTTTCTTTTTGGGAGGTGCCATCTTGGCATGGCCAAGCTCAAAGGAGTCGAGGGTGGCATTGGTGATCGCCTACGGCCACATCACCCTGAACACGCCCGATCTCGTCTGATCTCGGAAGCTAAGCAGGGTCGGGCCTGGTTAGTACCTGGATGGGAGACCGCCTGGGAATACCAGGTGCTGTAGGCTTTTGCTTTTCCCTTGGCATTCTTTTTCTTTCTTTTTGGGAGGTGCCATCTTGGCATGGCCAAGCTCAAAGGAGTCGAGGGTGGCATTGGTGATCGCCTACGGCCACATCACCCTGAACACGCCCGATCTCGTCTGATCTCGGAAGCTAAGCAGGGTCGGGCCTGGTTAGTACCTGGATGGGAGACCGCCTGGGAATACCAGGTGCTGTAGGCTTTTGCTTTTCCCTTGGCATTCTTTTTCTTTCTTTTTGGGAGGTGCCATCTTGGCATGGCCAAGCTCAAAGGAGTCGAGGGTGGCATTGGTGATCGCCTACGGCCACATCACCCTGAACACGCCCGATCTCGTCTGATCTCGGAAGCTAAGCAGGGCCGGGCCTGGTTAGTACCTGGATGGGAGACCGCCTGGGAATACCAGGTGCTGTAGGCTTTTGCTTTTCCCTTGGCATTCTTTTTCTTTCTTTTTGGGAGGTGCCATCTTGGCATGGCCAAGCTCAAAGGAGTCGAGGGTGGCATTGGTGATCGCCTACGGCCACATCACCCTGAACACGCCCGATCTCGTCTGATCTCGGAAGCTAAGCAGGGCCGGGCCTGGTTAGTACCTGGATGGGAGACCGCCTGGGAATACCAGGTGCTGTAGGCTTTTGCTTTTCCCTTGGCATTCTTTTTCTTTCTTTTTGGGAGGTGCCATCTTGGCATGGCCAAGCTCAAAGGAGTCGAGGGTGGCATTGGTGATCGCCTACGGCCACATCACCCTGAACACGCCCGATCTCGTCTGATCTCGGAAGCTAAGCAGGGCCGGGCCTGGTTAGTACCTGGATGGGAGACCGCCTGGGAATACCAGGTGCTGTAGGCTTTTGCTTTTCCCTTGGCATTCTTTTTCTTTCTTTTTGGGAGGTGCCATCTTGGCATGGCCAAGCTCAAAGGAGTCGAGGGTGGCATTGGTGATCGCCTACGGCCACATCACCCTGAACACGCCCGATCTCGTCTGATCTCGGAAGCTAAGCAGGGTCGGGCCTGGTTAGTACCTGGATGGGAGACCGCCTGGGAATACCAGGTGCTGTAGGCTTTTGCTTTTCCCTTGGCATTCTTTTTCTTTCTTTTTGGGAGGTGCCATCTTGGCATGGCCAAGCTCAAAGGAGTCGAGGGTGGCATTGGTGATCGCCTACGGCCACATCACCCTGAACACGCCCGATCTCGTCTGATCTCGGAAGCTAAGCAGGGTCGGGCCTGGTTAGTACCTGGATGGGAGACCGCCTGGGAATACCAGGTGCTGTAGGCTTTTGCTTTTCCCTTGGCATTCTTTTTCTTTCTTTTTGGGAGGTGCCATCTTGGCATGGCCAAGCTCAAAGGAGTCGAGGGTGGCATTGGTGATCGCCTACGGCCACATCACCCTGAACACGCCCGATCTCGTCTGATCTCGGAAGCTAAGCAGGGTCGGGCCTGGTTAGTACCTGGATGGGAGACCGCCTGGGAATACCAGGTGCTGTAGGCTTTTGCTTTTCCCTTGGCATTCTTTTTCTTTCTTTTTGGGAGGTGCCATCTTGGCATGGCCAAGCTCAAAGGAGTCGAGGGTGGCATTGGTGATCGCCTACGGCCACATCACCCTGAACACGCCCGATCTCGTCTGATCTCGGAAGCTAAGCAGGGTCGGGCCTGGTTAGTACCTGGATGGGAGACCGCCTGGGAATACCAGGTGCTGTAGGCTTTTGCTTTTCCCTTGGCATTCTTTTTCTTTCTTTTTGGGAGGTGCCATCTTGGCATGGCCAAGCTCAAAGGAGTCGAGGGTGGCATTGGTGATCGCCTACGGCCACATCACCCTGAACACGCCCGATCTCGTCTGATCTCGGAAGCTAAGCAGGGTCGGGCCTGGTTAGTACCTGGATGGGAGACCGCCTGGGAATACCAGGTGCTGTAGGCTTTTGCTTTTCCCTTGGCATTCTTTTTCTTTCTTTTTGGGAGGTGCCATCTTGGCATGGCCAAGCTCAAAGGAGTCGAGGGTGGCATTGGTGATCGCCTACGGCCACATCACCCTGAACACGCCCGATCTCGTCTGATCTCGGAAGCTAAGCAGGGTCGGGCCTGGTTAGTACCTGGATGGGAGACCGCCTGGGAATACCAGGTGCTGTAGGCTTTTGCTTTTCCCTTGGCATTCTTTTTCTTTCTTTTTGGGAGGTGCCATCTTGGCATGGCCAAGCTCAAAGGAGTCGAGGGTGGCATTGGTGATCGCCTACGGCCACATCACCCTGAACACGCCCGATCTCGTCTGATCTCGGAAGCTAAGCAGGGTCGGGCCTGGTTAGTACCTGGATGGGAGACCGCCTGGGAATACCAGGTGCTGTAGGCTTTTGCTTTTCCCTTGGCATTCTTTTTCTTTCTTTTTGGGAGGTGCCATCTTGGCATGGCCAAGCTCAAAGGAGTCGAGGGTGGCATTGGTGATCGCCTACGGCCACATCACCCTGAACACGCCCGATCTCGTCTGATCTCGGAAGCTAAGCAGGGTCGGGCCTGGTTAGTACCTGGATGGGAGACCGCCTGGGAATACCAGGTGCTGTAGGCTTTTGCTTTTCCCTTGGCATTCTTTTTCTTTCTTTTTGGGAGGTGCCATCTTGGCATGGCCAAGCTCAAAGGAGTCGAGGGTGGCATTGGTGATCGCCTACGGCCACATCACCCTGAACACGCCCGATCTCGTCTGATCTCGGAAGCTAAGCAGGGTCGGGCCTGGTTAGTACCTGGATGGGAGACCGCCTGGGAATACCAGGTGCTGTAGGCTTTTGCTTTTCCCTTGGCATTCTTTTTCTTTCTTTTTGGGAGGTGCCATCTTGGCATGGCCAAGCTCAAAGGAGTCGAGGGTGGCATTGGTGATCGCCTACGGCCACATCACCCTGAACACGCCCGATCTCGTCTGATCTCGGAAGCTAAGCAGGGTCGGGCCTGGTTAGTACCTGGATGGGAGACCGCCTGGGAATACCAGGTGCTGTAGGCTTTTGCTTTTCCCTTGGCATTCTTTTTCTTTCTTTTTGGGAGGTGCCATCTTGGCATGGCCAAGCTCAAAGGAGTCGAGGGTGGCATTGGTGATCGCCTACGGCCACATCACCCTGAACACGCCCGATCTCGTCTGATCTCGGAAGCTAAGCAGGGTCGGGCCTGGTTAGTACCTGGATGGGAGACCGCCTGGGAATACCAGGTGCTGTAGGCTTTTGCTTTTCCCTTGGCATTCTTTTTCTTTCTTTTTGGGAGGTGCCATCTTGGCATGGCCAAGCTCAAAGGAGTCGAGGGTGGCATTGGTGATCGCCTACGGCCACATCACCCTGAACACGCCCGATCTCGTCTGATCTCGGAAGCTAAGCAGGGTCGGGCCTGGTTAGTACCTGGATGGGAGACCGCCTGGGAATACCAGGTGCTGTAGGCTTTTGCTTTTCCCTTGGCATTCTTTTTCTTTCTTTTTGGGAGGTGCCATCTTGGCATGGCCAAGCTCAAAGGAGTCGAGGGTGGCATTGGTGATCGCCTACGGCCACATCACCCTGAACACGCCCGATCTCGTCTGATCTCGGAAGCTAAGCAGGGTCGGGCCTGGTTAGTACCTGGATGGGAGACCGCCTGGGAATACCAGGTGCTGTAGGCTTTTGCTTTTCCCTTGGCATTCTTTTTCTTTCTTTTTGGGAGGTGCCATCTTGGCATGGCCAAGCTCAAAGGAGTCGAGGGTGGCATTGGTGATCGCCTACGGCCACATCACCCTGAACACGCCCGATCTCGTCTGATCTCGGAAGCTAAGCAGGGTCGGGCCTGGTTAGTACCTGGATGGGAGACCGCCTGGGAATACCAGGTGCTGTAGGCTTTTGCTTTTCCCTTGGCATTCTTTTTCTTTCTTTTTGGGAGGTGCCATCTTGGCATGGCCAAGCTCAAAGGAGTCGAGGGTGGCATTGGTGATCGCCTACGGCCACATCACCCTGAACACGCCCGATCTCGTCTGATCTCGGAAGCTAAGCAGGGTCGGGCCTGGTTAGTACCTGGATGGGAGACCGCCTGGGAATACCAGGTGCTGTAGGCTTTTGCTTTTCCCTTGGCATTCTTTTTCTTTCTTTTTGGGAGGTGCCATCTTGGCATGGCCAAGCTCAAAGGAGTCGAGGGTGGCATTGGTGATCGCCTACGGCCACATCACCCTGAACACGCCCGATCTCGTCTGATCTCGGAAGCTAAGCAGGGTCGGGCCTGGTTAGTACCTGGATGGGAGACCGCCTGGGAATACCAGGTGCTGTAGGCTTTTGCTTTTCCCTTGGCATTCTTTTTCTTTCTTTTTGGGAGGTGCCATCTTGGCATGGCCAAGCTCAAAGGAGTCGAGGGTGGCATTGGTGATCGCCTACGGCCACATCACCCTGAACACGCCCGATCTCGTCTGATCTCGGAAGCTAAGCAGGGCCGGGCCTGGTTAGTACCTGGATGGGAGACCGCCTGGGAATACCAGGTGCTGTAGGCTTTTGCTTTTCCCTTGGCATTCTTTTTCTTTCTTTTTGGGAGGTGCCATCTTGGCATGGCCAAGCTCAAAGGAGTCGAGGGTGGCATTGGTGATCGCCTACGGCCACATCACCCTGAACACGCCCGATCTCGTCTGATCTCGGAAGCTAAGCAGGGTCGGGCCTGGTTAGTACCTGGATGGGAGACCGCCTGGGAATACCAGGTGCTGTAGGCTTTTGCTTTTCCCTTGGCATTCTTTTTCTTTCTTTTTGGGAGGTGCCATCTTGGCATGGCCAAGCTCAAAGGAGTCGAGGGTGGCATTGGTGATCGCCTACGGCCACATCACCCTGAACACGCCCGATCTCGTCTGATCTCGGAAGCTAAGCAGGGTCGGGCCTGGTTAGTACCTGGATGGGAGACCGCCTGGGAATACCAGGTGCTGTAGGCTTTTGCTTTTCCCTTGGCATTCTTTTTCTTTCTTTTTGGGAGGTGCCATCTTGGCATGGCCAAGCTCAAAGGAGTCGAGGGTGGCATTGGTGATCGCCTACGGCCACATCACCCTGAACACGCCCGATCTCGTCTGATCTCGGAAGCTAAGCAGGGTCGGGCCTGGTTAGTACCTGGATGGGAGACCGCCTGGGAATACCAGGTGCTGTAGGCTTTTGCTTTTCCCTTGGCATTCTTTTTCTTTCTTTTTGGGAGGTGCCATCTTGGCATGGCCAAGCTCAAAGGAGTCGAGGGTGGCATTGGTGATCGCCTACGGCCACATCACCCTGAACACGCCCGATCTCGTCTGATCTCGGAAGCTAAGCAGGGTCGGGCCTGGTTAGTACCTGGATGGGAGACCGCCTGGGAATACCAGGTGCTGTAGGCTTTTGCTTTTCCCTTGGCATTCTTTTTCTTTCTTTTTGGGAGGTGCCATCTTGGCATGGCCAAGCTCAAAGGAGTCGAGGGTGGCATTGGTGATCGCCTACGGCCACATCACCCTGAACACGCCCGATCTCGTCTGATCTCGGAAGCTAAGCAGGGTCGGGCCTGGTTAGTACCTGGATGGGAGACCGCCTGGGAATACCAGGTGCTGTAGGCTTTTGCTTTTCCCTTGGCATTCTTTTTCTTTCTTTTTGGGAGGTGCCATCTTGGCATGGCCAAGCTCAAAGGAGTCGAGGGTGGCATTGGTGATCGCCTACGGCCACATCACCCTGAACACGCCCGATCTCGTCTGATCTCGGAAGCTAAGCAGGGTCGGGCCTGGTTAGTACCTGGATGGGAGACCGCCTGGGAATACCAGGTGCTGTAGGCTTTTGCTTTTCCCTTGGCATTCTTTTTCTTTCTTTTTGGGAGGTGCCATCTTGGCATGGCCAAGCTCAAAGGAGTCGAGGGTGGCATTGGTGATCGCCTACGGCCACATCACCCTGAACACGCCCGATCTCGTCTGATCTCGGAAGCTAAGCAGGGTCGGGCCTGGTTAGTACCTGGATGGGAGACCGCCTGGGAATACCAGGTGCTGTAGGCTTTTGCTTTTCCCTTGGCATTCTTTTTCTTTCTTTTTGGGAGGTGCCATCTTGGCATGGCCAAGCTCAAAGGAGTCGAGGGTGGCATTGGTGATCGCCTACGGCCACATCACCCTGAACACGCCCGATCTCGTCTGATCTCGGAAGCTAAGCAGGGTCGGGCCTGGTTAGTACCTGGATGGGAGACCGCCTGGGAATACCAGGTGCTGTAGGCTTTTGCTTTTCCCTTGGCATTCTTTTTCTTTCTTTTTGGGAGGTGCCATCTTGGCATGGCCAAGCTCAAAGGAGTCGAGGGTGGCATTGGTGATCGCCTACGGCCACATCACCCTGAACACGCCCGATCTCGTCTGATCTCGGAAGCTAAGCAGGGTCGGGCCTGGTTAGTACCTGGATGGGAGACCGCCTGGGAATACCAGGTGCTGTAGGCTTTTGCTTTTCCCTTGGCATTCTTTTTCTTTCTTTTTGGGAGGTGCCATCTTGGCATGGCCAAGCTCAAAGGAGTCGAGGGTGGCATTGGTGATCGCCTACGGCCACATCACCCTGAACACGCCCGATCTCGTCTGATCTCGGAAGCTAAGCAGGGTCGGGCCTGGTTAGTACCTGGATGGGAGACCGCCTGGGAATACCAGGTGCTGTAGGCTTTTGCTTTTCCCTTGGCATTCTTTTTCTTTCTTTTTGGGAGGTGCCATCTTGGCATGGCCAAGCTCAAAGGAGTCGAGGGTGGCATTGGTGATCGCCTACGGCCACATCACCCTGAACACGCCCGATCTCGTCTGATCTCGGAAGCTAAGCAGGGTCGGGCCTGGTTAGTACCTGGATGGGAGACCGCCTGGGAATACCAGGTGCTGTAGGCTTTTGCTTTTCCCTTGGCATTCTTTTTCTTTCTTTTTGGGAGGTGCCATCTTGGCATGGCCAAGCTCAAAGGAGTCGAGGGTGGCATTGGTGATCGCCTACGGCCACATCACCCTGAACACGCCCGATCTCGTCTGATCTCGGAAGCTAAGCAGGGTCGGGCCTGGTTAGTACCTGGATGGGAGACCGCCTGGGAATACCAGGTGCTGTAGGCTTTTGCTTTTCCCTTGGCATTCTTTTTCTTTCTTTTTGGGAGGTGCCATCTTGGCATGGCCAAGCTCAAAGGAGTCGAGGGTGGCATTGGTGATCGCCTACGGCCACATCACCCTGAACACGCCCGATCTCGTCTGATCTCGGAAGCTAAGCAGGGTCGGGCCTGGTTAGTACCTGGATGGGAGACCGCCTGGGAATACCAGGTGCTGTAGGCTTTTGCTTTTCCCTTGGCATTCTTTTTCTTTCTTTTTGGGAGGTGCCATCTTGGCATGGCCAAGCTCAAAGGAGTCGAGGGTGGCATTGGTGATCGCCTACGGCCACATCACCCTGAACACGCCCGATCTCGTCTGATCTCGGAAGCTAAGCAGGGTCGGGCCTGGTTAGTACCTGGATGGGAGACCGCCTGGGAATACCAGGTGCTGTAGGCTTTTGCTTTTCCCTTGGCATTCTTTTTCTTTCTTTTTGGGAGGTGCCATCTTGGCATGGCCAAGCTCAAAGGAGTCGAGGGTGGCATTGGTGATCGCCTACGGCCACATCACCCTGAACACGCCCGATCTCGTCTGATCTCGGAAGCTAAGCAGGGTCGGGCCTGGTTAGTACCTGGATGGGAGACCGCCTGGGAATACCAGGTGCTGTAGGCTTTTGCTTTTCCCTTGGCATTCTTTTTCTTTCTTTTTGGGAGGTGCCATCTTGGCATGGCCAAGCTCAAAGGAGTCGAGGGTGGCATTGGTGATCGCCTACGGCCACATCACCCTGAACACGCCCGATCTCGTCTGATCTCGGAAGCTAAGCAGGGTCGGGCCTGGTTAGTACCTGGATGGGAGACCGCCTGGGAATACCAGGTGCTGTAGGCTTTTGCTTTTCCCTTGGCATTCTTTTTCTTTCTTTTTGGGAGGTGCCATCTTGGCATGGCCAAGCTCAAAGGAGTCGAGGGTGGCATTGGTGATCGCCTACGGCCACATCACCCTGAACACGCCCGATCTCGTCTGATCTCGGAAGCTAAGCAGGGTCGGGCCTGGTTAGTACCTGGATGGGAGACCGCCTGGGAATACCAGGTGCTGTAGGCTTTTGCTTTTCCCTTGGCATTCTTTTTCTTTCTTTTTGGGAGGTGCCATCTTGGCATGGCCAAGCTCAAAGGAGTCGAGGGTGGCATTGGTGATCGCCTACGGCCACATCACCCTGAACACGCCCGATCTCGTCTGATCTCGGAAGCTAAGCAGGGTCGGGCCTGGTTAGTACCTGGATGGGAGACCGCCTGGGAATACCAGGTGCTGTAGGCTTTTGCTTTTCCCTTGGCATTCTTTTTCTTTCTTTTTGGGAGGTGCCATCTTGGCATGGCCAAGCTCAAAGGAGTCGAGGGTGGCATTGGTGATCGCCTACGGCCACATCACCCTGAACACGCCCGATCTCGTCTGATCTCGGAAGCTAAGCAGGGTCGGGCCTGGTTAGTACCTGGATGGGAGACCGCCTGGGAATACCAGGTGCTGTAGGCTTTTGCTTTTCCCTTGGCATTCTTTTTCTTTCTTTTTGGGAGGTGCCATCTTGGCATGGCCAAGCTCAAAGGAGTCGAGGGTGGCATTGGTGATCGCCTACGGCCACATCACCCTGAACACGCCCGATCTCGTCTGATCTCGGAAGCTAAGCAGGGTCGGGCCTGGTTAGTACCTGGATGGGAGACCGCCTGGGAATACCAGGTGCTGTAGGCTTTTGCTTTTCCCTTGGCATTCTTTTTCTTTCTTTTTGGGAGGTGCCATCTTGGCATGGCCAAGCTCAAAGGAGTCGAGGGTGGCATTGGTGATCGCCTACGGCCACATCACCCTGAACACGCCCGATCTCGTCTGATCTCGGAAGCTAAGCAGGGTCGGGCCTGGTTAGTACCTGGATGGGAGACCGCCTGGGAATACCAGGTGCTGTAGGCTTTTGCTTTTCCCTTGGCATTCTTTTTCTTTCTTTTTGGGAGGTGCCATCTTGGCATGGCCAAGCTCAAAGGAGTCGAGGGTGGCATTGGTGATCGCCTACGGCCACATCACCCTGAACACGCCCGATCTCGTCTGATCTCGGAAGCTAAGCAGGGTCGGGCCTGGTTAGTACCTGGATGGGAGACCGCCTGGGAATACCAGGTGCTGTAGGCTTTTGCTTTTCCCTTGGCATTCTTTTTCTTTCTTTTTGGGAGGTGCCATCTTGGCATGGCCAAGCTCAAAGGAGTCGAGGGTGGCATTGGTGATCGCCTACGGCCACATCACCCTGAACACGCCCGATCTCGTCTGATCTCGGAAGCTAAGCAGGGTCGGGCCTGGTTAGTACCTGGATGGGAGACCGCCTGGGAATACCAGGTGCTGTAGGCTTTTGCTTTTCCCTTGGCATTCTTTTTCTTTCTTTTTGGGAGGTGCCATCTTGGCATGGCCAAGCTCAAAGGAGTCGAGGGTGGCATTGGTGATCGCCTACGGCCACATCACCCTGAACACGCCCGATCTCGTCTGATCTCGGAAGCTAAGCAGGGTCGGGCCTGGTTAGTACCTGGATGGGAGACCGCCTGGGAATACCAGGTGCTGTAGGCTTTTGCTTTTCCCTTGGCATTCTTTTTCTTTCTTTTTGGGAGGTGCCATCTTGGCATGGCCAAGCTCAAAGGAGTCGAGGGTGGCATTGGTGATCGCCTACGGCCACATCACCCTGAACACGCCCGATCTCGTCTGATCTCGGAAGCTAAGCAGGGTCGGGCCTGGTTAGTACCTGGATGGGAGACCGCCTGGGAATACCAGGTGCTGTAGGCTTTTGCTTTTCCCTTGGCATTCTTTTTCTTTCTTTTTGGGAGGTGCCATCTTGGCATGGCCAAGCTCAAAGGAGTCGAGGGTGGCATTGGTGATCGCCTACGGCCACATCACCCTGAACACGCCCGATCTCGTCTGATCTCGGAAGCTAAGCAGGGTCGGGCCTGGTTAGTACCTGGATGGGAGACCGCCTGGGAATACCAGGTGCTGTAGGCTTTTGCTTTTCCCTTGGCATTCTTTTTCTTTCTTTTTGGGAGGTGCCATCTTGGCATGGCCAAGCTCAAAGGAGTCGAGGGTGGCATTGGTGATCGCCTACGGCCACATCACCCTGAACACGCCCGATCTCGTCTGATCTCGGAAGCTAAGCAGGGTCGGGCCTGGTTAGTACCTGGATGGGAGACCGCCTGGGAATACCAGGTGCTGTAGGCTTTTGCTTTTCCCTTGGCATTCTTTTTCTTTCTTTTTGGGAGGTGCCATCTTGGCATGGCCAAGCTCAAAGGAGTCGAGGGTGGCATTGGTGATCGCCTACGGCCACATCACCCTGAACACGCCCGATCTCGTCTGATCTCGGAAGCTAAGCAGGGTCGGGCCTGGTTAGTACCTGGATGGGAGACCGCCTGGGAATACCAGGTGCTGTAGGCTTTTGCTTTTCCCTTGGCATTCTTTTTCTTTCTTTTTGGGAGGTGCCATCTTGGCATGGCCAAGCTCAAAGGAGTCGAGGGTGGCATTGGTGATCGCCTACGGCCACATCACCCTGAACACGCCCGATCTCGTCTGATCTCGGAAGCTAAGCAGGGTCGGGCCTGGTTAGTACCTGGATGGGAGACCGCCTGGGAATACCAGGTGCTGTAGGCTTTTGCTTTTCCCTTGGCATTCTTTTTCTTTCTTTTTGGGAGGTGCCATCTTGGCATGGCCAAGCTCAAAGGAGTCGAGGGTGGCATTGGTGATCGCCTACGGCCACATCACCCTGAACACGCCCGATCTCGTCTGATCTCGGAAGCTAAGCAGGGTCGGGCCTGGTTAGTACCTGGATGGGAGACCGCCTGGGAATACCAGGTGCTGTAGGCTTTTGCTTTTCCCTTGGCATTCTTTTTCTTTCTTTTTGGGAGGTGCCATCTTGGCATGGCCAAGCTCAAAGGAGTCGAGGGTGGCATTGGTGATCGCCTACGGCCACATCACCCTGAACACGCCCGATCTCGTCTGATCTCGGAAGCTAAGCAGGGTCGGGCCTGGTTAGTACCTGGATGGGAGACCGCCTGGGAATACCAGGTGCTGTAGGCTTTTGCTTTTCCCTTGGCATTCTTTTTCTTTCTTTTTGGGAGGTGCCATCTTGGCATGGCCAAGCTCAAAGGAGTCGAGGGTGGCATTGGTGATCGCCTACGGCCACATCACCCTGAACACGCCCGATCTCGTCTGATCTCGGAAGCTAAGCAGGGTCGGGCCTGGTTAGTACCTGGATGGGAGACCGCCTGGGAATACCAGGTGCTGTAGGCTTTTGCTTTTCCCTTGGCATTCTTTTTCTTTCTTTTTGGGAGGTGCCATCTTGGCATGGCCAAGCTCAAAGGAGTCGAGGGTGGCATTGGTGATCGCCTACGGCCACATCACCCTGAACACGCCCGATCTCGTCTGATCTCGGAAGCTAAGCAGGGTCGGGCCTGGTTAGTACCTGGATGGGAGACCGCCTGGGAATACCAGGTGCTGTAGGCTTTTGCTTTTCCCTTGGCATTCTTTTTCTTTCTTTTTGGGAGGTGCCATCTTGGCATGGCCAAGCTCAAAGGAGTCGAGGGTGGCATTGGTGATCGCCTACGGCCACATCACCCTGAACACGCCCGATCTCGTCTGATCTCGGAAGCTAAGCAGGGTCGGGCCTGGTTAGTACCTGGATGGGAGACCGCCTGGGAATACCAGGTGCTGTAGGCTTTTGCTTTTCCCTTGGCATTCTTTTTCTTTCTTTTTGGGAGGTGCCATCTTGGCATGGCCAAGCTCAAAGGAGTCGAGGGTGGCATTGGTGATCGCCTACGGCCACATCACCCTGAACACGCCCGATCTCGTCTGATCTCGGAAGCTAAGCAGGGTCGGGCCTGGTTAGTACCTGGATGGGAGACCGCCTGGGAATACCAGGTGCTGTAGGCTTTTGCTTTTCCCTTGGCATTCTTTTTCTTTCTTTTTGGGAGGTGCCATCTTGGCATGGCCAAGCTCAAAGGAGTCGAGGGTGGCATTGGTGATCGCCTACGGCCACATCACCCTGAACACGCCCGATCTCGTCTGATCTCGGAAGCTAAGCAGGGTCGGGCCTGGTTAGTACCTGGATGGGAGACCGCCTGGGAATACCAGGTGCTGTAGGCTTTTGCTTTTCCCTTGGCATTCTTTTTCTTTCTTTTTGGGAGGTGCCATCTTGGCATGGCCAAGCTCAAAGGAGTCGAGGGTGGCATTGGTGATCGCCTACGGCCACATCACCCTGAACACGCCCGATCTCGTCTGATCTCGGAAGCTAAGCAGGGTCGGGCCTGGTTAGTACCTGGATGGGAGACCGCCTGGGAATACCAGGTGCTGTAGGCTTTTGCTTTTCCCTTGGCATTCTTTTTCTTTCTTTTTGGGAGGTGCCATCTTGGCATGGCCAAGCTCAAAGGAGTCGAGGGTGGCATTGGTGATCGCCTACGGCCACATCACCCTGAACACGCCCGATCTCGTCTGATCTCGGAAGCTAAGCAGGGTCGGGCCTGGTTAGTACCTGGATGGGAGACCGCCTGGGAATACCAGGTGCTGTAGGCTTTTGCTTTTCCCTTGGCATTCTTTTTCTTTCTTTTTGGGAGGTGCCATCTTGGCATGGCCAAGCTCAAAGGAGTCGAGGGTGGCATTGGTGATCGCCTACGGCCACATCACCCTGAACACGCCCGATCTCGTCTGATCTCGGAAGCTAAGCAGGGTCGGGCCTGGTTAGTACCTGGATGGGAGACCGCCTGGGAATACCAGGTGCTGTAGGCTTTTGCTTTTCCCTTGGCATTCTTTTTCTTTCTTTTTGGGAGGTGCCATCTTGGCATGGCCAAGCTCAAAGGAGTCGAGGGTGGCATTGGTGATCGCCTACGGCCACATCACCCTGAACACGCCCGATCTCGTCTGATCTCGGAAGCTAAGCAGGGTCGGGCCTGGTTAGTACCTGGATGGGAGACCGCCTGGGAATACCAGGTGCTGTAGGCTTTTGCTTTTCCCTTGGCATTCTTTTTCTTTCTTTTTGGGAGGTGCCATCTTGGCATGGCCAAGCTCAAAGGAGTCGAGGGTGGCATTGGTGATCGCCTACGGCCACATCACCCTGAACACGCCCGATCTCGTCTGATCTCGGAAGCTAAGCAGGGTCGGGCCTGGTTAGTACCTGGATGGGAGACCGCCTGGGAATACCAGGTGCTGTAGGCTTTTGCTTTTCCCTTGGCATTCTTTTTCTTTCTTTTTGGGAGGTGCCATCTTGGCATGGCCAAGCTCAAAGGAGTCGAGGGTGGCATTGGTGATCGCCTACGGCCACATCACCCTGAACACGCCCGATCTCGTCTGATCTCGGAAGCTAAGCAGGGTCGGGCCTGGTTAGTACCTGGATGGGAGACCGCCTGGGAATACCAGGTGCTGTAGGCTTTTGCTTTTCCCTTGGCATTCTTTTTCTTTCTTTTTGGGAGGTGCCATCTTGGCATGGCCAAGCTCAAAGGAGTCGAGGGTGGCATTGGTGATCGCCTACGGCCACATCACCCTGAACACGCCCGATCTCGTCTGATCTCGGAAGCTAAGCAGGGTCGGGCCTGGTTAGTACCTGGATGGGAGACCGCCTGGGAATACCAGGTGCTGTAGGCTTTTGCTTTTCCCTTGGCATTCTTTTTCTTTCTTTTTGGGAGGTGCCATCTTGGCATGGCCAAGCTCAAAGGAGTCGAGGGTGGCATTGGTGATCGCCTACGGCCACATCACCCTGAACACGCCCGATCTCGTCTGATCTCGGAAGCTAAGCAGGGTCGGGCCTGGTTAGTACCTGGATGGGAGACCGCCTGGGAATACCAGGTGCTGTAGGCTTTTGCTTTTCCCTTGGCATTCTTTTTCTTTCTTTTTGGGAGGTGCCATCTTGGCATGGCCAAGCTCAAAGGAGTCGAGGGTGGCATTGGTGATCGCCTACGGCCACATCACCCTGAACACGCCCGATCTCGTCTGATCTCGGAAGCTAAGCAGGGTCGGGCCTGGTTAGTACCTGGATGGGAGACCGCCTGGGAATACCAGGTGCTGTAGGCTTTTGCTTTTCCCTTGGCATTCTTTTTCTTTCTTTTTGGGAGGTGCCATCTTGGCATGGCCAAGCTCAAAGGAGTCGAGGGTGGCATTGGTGATCGCCTACGGCCACATCACCCTGAACACGCCCGATCTCGTCTGATCTCGGAAGCTAAGCAGGGTCGGGCCTGGTTAGTACCTGGATGGGAGACCGCCTGGGAATACCAGGTGCTGTAGGCTTTTGCTTTTCCCTTGGCATTCTTTTTCT
>NW_028119034.1:0-16357 GCF_965119305.1 Pelophylax lessonae | reverse complement strand
AATGAACAAGACAAAACACATACAAGAAAAGAAAATGAAATTAAAAGGAAAAAAGAAAGAAAAAAGAGAGAGGGAAAAAAAAAAGAAGAAACAGAAAAAGAGAAAAGAGGAAAATAATGAATTAGAATAAAAACATATAGGGAGACTTTTGTCAAGGGCATCCAATCAGCTAAATGCATATACATGTGGGTTACATGATGGAAAATGTTACAAAAAAGGCTTAAACGATACTGCTGTGTTGAGACCCGGCCATACCATTGCCTGTAAATTAAAAATCCATTTAGCCTCTTTTTGCAGGATTTTGTTGTCAAAGTCTCCCCCATGGACACTCCTGGGTATGACTTCAAGAACTGAAAAACTGATATAGTCTGGATTAAATCCATGATGTACGCCCACGTGTTTTCAAATGGGTGTAAAAATCAACCCCACCTCTAGATAGTATAAATGGTCCTGTATTCGTTTGGCAAATCTCCTTTTCGTCTTCCCCACATAAATTTACCACTATATACAAGTTCAGATGTTTTTCCTGCCTCCAAAGAACCCAAAAAATGCCCAAAAAAACGCTTGCTACTAAACCGGCAAGGTGTGAAAAGCGAGAAGCCACTAACCTGTTCTATAAGTGACCTAATACAAACAATCTTTTTTTTTTATGGTTCTGGACATGCTACAGAGCTGAAACTTCACAGGTACTCCTTTTAGACCCCCCAGATACTAAATCCAAAGAATTTTTTATTTTTTTTTTATTTTTTCAATAATTGGCTCTCTATCAAAAATGACAATTTTTAAGAAATTTTTGTGTGACTAATAGTCCCTGGGGTATGACCAAGAACCCTAGGCACTTTTTAGGGGCATTTATTGGGTTTTAGGGCTTCAAAATGGTGTTTTTTGATTACCGAAGTTCGGGTCCCATTGATTTCAATGGGGTTCTGAAATCCGGGCCGAACTTTCTGGAAGTTCGGATGTTCTGGCCGAACCGAACTTTTGAAAAGTTCGATCATCCCTACTTACCATACTTCACACATATTTTAACAATTTAATACAATTTAATCGAACTCTAGTAAAATGGATCGCCGGTATAAGTGGATCGTATATCATGGGGGACAGCATCTATCTCCCCAAGAATCAGCCATATAGTGCAGACTGGACCAGCTTGCGTGATGCAGACTTGTCCCACAGCAGGTAGGGGAGTTGGTACTCGATCAACTCTAAGAATTCAAATGTATATAAAATCAATCAAGGGATCAGCCCCAAGATGTCACCCATTTAGTGCCCCATCATGTTATCATTAATCATCTCCAATATATCACACACAGTATACTGTATATGAAAAGGGGAAAAGATATGGCATTCATATATCATAAACCAATTACAACTTCAAAGGTTTCAAAGAAAACTGCTTCCATATAGTCCTAGCCTCTTATGAAAGAGGCAAGACAATAGGGACAGAAAAAAGTGGGGAACCAGAAAAAGGGAGGGAAGGAGAGCCCCAGCAAACAATTTGTTTCCATTTCCCTGTATTATAAGAGTCCAAGACTAATCCCCAATTTTCTGTCAGTATACAACGATGGGCAAGTAAAAAATCCCCAGGTGCAGAGGCCATTTTCTACCATGTTCCAAAAGGAGCTTACCAAAAATGAAGGATTGCCGCAATACAAGATGGAGAGCGAGGAGGAGCCGCTAACGGCGTCCTCCGCGTGCGCTCCATCTTTAAGCTAGTCCAACTGGAAGTGACGCCTAGCCCGCCCGCGTCACTTCCGGTGCGGGCGCATTACGTCACATCCGGCCGCCGCAAGAGGGGAGATCCCGCCCCTTCTCTCGCGGCCGTCAGTGATTCCGACCAACGATTGGAGGAGGCACAGCCCGCCACTAGAGGGAGCATTCCTCCGCTTTGCGCCCGAGGCTGCACAGTCGACCCTGTATCCGTCCCATCCCGGCAGCCATCCACTGGATACAAAACAGACAATAGTTAGTTACATCAAAAATATAAATATCAGAAATGCGTTGCTATATCATTGCATCATAGTGGCTACGGGTTATATGAGATATAAATCTGCACATGAACATCATTACATAATGAACAAGACAAAACACATACAAGAAAAGAAAATGAAATTAAAAGGAAAAAAGAAAGAAAAAAGAGAGAGGGAAAAAAAAAAGAAGAAAAAGAAAAAGAGAAAAGAGGAAAATAATGAATTAGAATAAAAACATATAGGGAGACTTTTGTCAAGGGCATCCAATCAGCCAAAATGCATATACATGTGGGTTACATGATGGAAAATGTTACAAAAAAGGCTTAAACGATACTGCCGTGTTGAGACCCGGCCATACCATTGCCTGTAAATTAAAAATCCATTTAGCCTCTTTTTGCAGGATTTTGTTGTCAAAGTCTCCCCCATGGACACTCCTGGGTATGACTTCAAGAACTGAAAAACTGATATAGTCTGGATTAAATCCATGATGTACGCCCACGTGTTTTCAAATGGGTGTAAAAATCAACCCCACCTCTAGATAGTATAAATGGTCCTGTATTCGTTTGGCAAATCTCCTTTTCGTCTTCCCCACATAAAATGCCCCACAGAGGCAATTAGCAATATAGACTACTCCTTCGGTAGTACAATTTGCAAAGGAGCGGCATTTTAGAATTCCTCCACGGGGTAGGGCAAGTATATTGCCCTCTTTAACCCATGGACAGAAATCACAAGTGCCGCACCTAAAGGTACCCTTTAAATTATCAAAGCCCTCAATCTGTTCACGAGAAGGATGATAATGGCTATGGACCAGGAAGTCCTTGATTGATCTCGATTTTCTAAATGTAATTTGAGGTTGCGTTTTTACATATTTAGAGATCACTCGGTCATCCCTTAAAAAATGCCAATTATCAGAAAGAACCTTTTGTAATGACTTGATGGTGGGCATTGTACCTCGTAATGACTCTCGTGGTACCCTCATGTGGTCGTTTTTTTGGTCCAAAAATCAGTTGGTCCCTTTCCATCACTTTTGCCCTTGAAAAGGCTCTTTTAAACACCTTGTTGCTGTATCCTCGAGCACGTAGGCGAATACGTAGGGCATCTGCCTCTCTTTTAAAGTCTGCCTCTCTAGTGCAGTTACGGCGTAGCCTAATATATTGGCTATATGCTATACTCTGCACTAGAGGGCGCGGATGTCTGTTATCAAAATGTAAAATTGTATTTCCTGCCGTGCTCTTACGGTACAACGAGGTATGAATCGAGCCATCCTCATTGAGGAATACAGTAAACCCCCGCTCCATCGCGGTTCCATTTTTGCGGTCCCGGTATATTGCGTTTTTTTTGTAATGTTATTTTACTATATAAATCATTAAAAATGAAATATTTTTGTGTTTTCCATAGCTCTTGCTATGTCTTTCAGTATCTTTTATGTGTTTAAATGAGTTTCTATTGTTTTAAAAGTGTGTTTAAAGACCTTAAAATGCTTTTACACGTACAGTGACAGTAAAAAAAAACATGCCTACAATGCATTTTAATAGGGTTTTTCTATTTCGCGGATTTTCACTTTTCGCGGCTGGGTCCGGAACGTAACCCCCGCAATGGAGGGGGGTTTACTGTATTTGAGTATCCAGGAACGGTATAACCGTATGACTCCACTGCATTGTAAATTTAGGATTATATTTGTTGGTGGTTAGAAAGGCCATAAATTGGTGTAACTCATCTATAGATCCGGTCCAAATTAGTAGGACATCGTCGATATATCGACGCCAAAGGGCAATGTGGCGGAGTAGCGACGATGCCATATCCTCCGCGAACAGTGAACGCTCCCATCCTCCCAGGTACAGGTTTTCATACGATGGGGCACAAAAGGTCCCCATCGCAACCCCCTGTACCTGGAGGAATGTTTCACCATTGAAGGTGAATAAGTTGGAATGTAAAATATGATGCAAAAGGCCGAGAACAAACTTGGGCTGTGCCCAATGAGAGCGTCCCTGTTCGCGGAGGTAGGTACCCACCACCTCTAGTCCCAAGAGATGTGGGATGCTTGAGTAGAGGGCCTCAATGTCTATGGCAACTAACAAAGAGTTTTCCGGTACCGTTATTCCGTCTAAAATCTTAAGTAATTCGAGGGTATCCTTGAGATAAGATGGTAATCTCACAACATGGGGCCTTAATTGGCTATCCACATACTTGCTTGCCATCTCTGTTGCACACCCCACTCCCGACACAATAGGTAATCCTGGAGGTCGTTTCAGGTCCTTGTGGACCTTTGGGAGGGAGTAAAACATGGGTAAAATGGGCCATTTGACGAACAGGAACTCATAGAGGTCTTGATGAATAGTGCCCTTTGCTAGTGCCTCTCGTAGGAGATCCCCAAATGCGGCAGTTTTCTCCTGAACTAAGTCAGATGAGACACGTAAGTACCAGTCCTGATTGGATAAGATGGTGAGGCACATATCCTCATATTGGCTGCGATCCATAACGGCCACATTGCCGCCCTTGTCAGAGGGCTTGACGACAATGTAGTTGTTACGGATCAAGCAGTCAAGAGCCCTTTTCTGCTCGCTACTTATATTTGGGGCATATGGCATTGTAGTTGGCAGGTTTTCAATATCTTTAATTGATTGTTTCAAAAAAGCCCAGATAGCTGGGCATGTCTGCAACTTTGGAAACACCTTAGATTTAGCCTTCAATTTAGGGGGACTCGGGGTGGATTTTTCTTCCTCCTCACTGGAAGAGGAGGAATCCATACTATCACCTCCCTGATATTGTTCATTTTCGTCTAATAACTGCATGAGGATTTTCAGCATCTTGAAGTCCTGGACCTTGAAGTCCTTGTAAGTTTCATCTGACCCTGCTTCCGTGGTGCCTCGATCTTTATCATATATAAAACTGAAAGTCAGATTCCTTGCAAATAAATGCAAGTCTTTCACAACCTCAAACTTATCTAATTTGTCCAAAGGGCAAAAACTTAATCCTAGTGCTAGTACCTATTTTTCTACTGGGGATAGCGGATGGGAGGAGAGGTTAACTACATCAAGTGTGTCTGGTTCTAATTGAGTTTGACCACATGGGAGTCTAACGTCCCCATTCTCTTGTCTCCCAGCACCGGCTGCGTTGCTGACGCAGCCAGCACTGGGGTACATACCAAAGGGGGATTGCTATCAGTCTCTAGTGTTGACATATCCCTATGGGCTTTGGTTACAGCACCTTTACTAGGGGCTGAAGGGCCAGCAGCTGCCCCGAACATAGGTGTTCGGGGAGGCTCCCCATGTTGGCCATGACCAATGTTTACGCCTCTAAAGATATTAGACTGTTTTGATTTTTGGAGTAATTTTATGTGGAGATACAGCACGTTTCCCTGATCGATTAGGGGGGTGCATATTTTATGTGAAAAACATAATAAATAGTAAAAAATAAGAAAATTATAAAAAAAATTATTAAAAATAAAATAATACCATTTTGACACTGTCCTTTGTTCTACTAAAACTGCCTATTACCCTACTGGTATTATCCACTGGCCTCCCCAAAAGCATTTTTTAAGAATGAAAAGAATAAAAAAATAAATAAATTCTAAAAAGAACTGCTTTTATTTAATAATTTTTTTTACTTTTAATGTCCAATGCCCTAATGACATGATCCATAGCTATGACAAAAAAAAAAATAAAATGAATTGGGATTTTAAAAAAAATACATGTGTAAAAAAAACAAAACAAAAAAAAAAGATAATAAAAAACTACTGACACCATTCACTCCTCTACTGACGCTGTTCACTGCCCTACTGACATAATCCACTGCCCCCCAGGAGCACTGTGAAAAAAGTGTTTCAACATAAATTAAATAAAAAATATAATTGTAGAAAAAATGAATAAATAAAAACTACTGACACCACTGTTCAGTGCCTACTGAGACCATCCACTGCCCCCCTCCAAGGGGCACTTTAAAAAACGAAATGACATTATTTTTTGAAAATATATTAAAAAAATAAAACTGTAAAACATATTAGAAGATAAAATAAAAAATATATATACTGACACTGTCCACTGCCCTATGGACAATGTTCGCTCTCCCCCCCCCCCCCCTAGCATTGTGAAAGTAATATTAAAAACAAATTGTAATAAAATTATAAAAATGTAAAAGTGTAAATAAATATAAAAATAATATAATAAAAATAAAAAACTACTGATACCATCCACTGCTCTACTGATAATGTCCAATGCCCCCCCCCCCCCCGAAAAAAAAAATATTTTTAAAGCATATATATAGTATAAATTATAGAATTGTTAAATAATAATAAAAAAAAATAATACAATTCTGACACTGTACACTGCTCTACTGAAACTGTCCATTGCGCCCCCACCTCCCAAAAAAACCTTTTTGTTTAAACAATTTAAAAAAAAATAATAAAAAATAAGTTGTAAGAATTAGAAGAACTGCTGACAACTTCTACTGTCTTACCATCGCACATTCTACTCCCCGCCATTCACTCCGCACTGTACATCTTCTATTTACCATTACCACATTCTGCACTATGCAAGTAATCTCCAACTCTATTTAACCATGCCCCCTTTAACCACGCCCCCTTTAAGCCACGCCAAATATTTAGCACACTTTACACCAAGGCCACTTTTTGCAGTTTTATTTTTAATCAACGTCTAGGGCCCAGTTTTATTCTTGCACACAGCCCTCTGATTTCATGAAAAGCCCTGAGTCAGGGAATAGAACCATGTGCAGAAAACACATCCAGTAAATGCATAGACATAATCACCTATAATTGGGAATATCCAATCACACTTCTCCTATATAATTCACTAATTATCTAACTATACTAAATAATGACCTGACTGACTGTATTATTCATTACAAATCATTCTCTTTATAAAAGATATTTTCTATCTCTTGTTGAGTCTTTGCTGTACATAGCGATGTCAGTATTTTAGTGTGAGAACCTCCTGAGCCAATCAGCTTCCCCAATAAACACTGGAGGCGGGGAGACTCCGCCCAGAGCTGACATCACACTATTTCTAATCCTCACTTTGCTGAGCACTTCAATGTCACAGCCTGAAGAGTAATATGGAGAAATGGGAAATGCAGTATAGAGGACAGACGTCTGTTCTTTATATAATCAAATCATTCTTCACACCCCTCCCCCACTCCCTCTTCTTCACACCCCTCCCCCACTCCCTCTTCTTCACACCCCTCCCCCACTCCTTCTTCTTCACACCCTCCCCCACTCCCTCTTCTTCACACCCCTCCCTTACTCCCTCTTCTTCACACCCCTCCCCCACTCCTCTTCTTCACACCCCTCCCCCACTCCCTCTTCTTCACACCCCTCCCCCACTCCCTCTTCTTCACACCCCTCCCCCACTCCTTCTTCTTCACACCCCTCCCCCACTCCTTCTTCTTCACACCCCTCCCCCACTCCCTCTTCTTCACACCCCTCCCCCACTCCCTCTTCTTCACACCCCTCCCCCACTCCTCTTCTTCACACCCCTCCCCCACTCCCTCTTCTTCACACCCCTCCCCCACTCCCTCTTCTTCACACCCCTCCCCCACTCCCTCTTCTTCACACCCCTCCCCCACTCCTTCTTCTTCACACCCCTCCCCCACTCCCTCTTCTTCACACCCCTCCCCCACTCCCTCTTCTTCACACCCCTCCCCCACTCCTCTTCTTCACACCCCTCCCCCACTCCCTCTTCTTCACACCCCTCGCCCACTCCCTCTTCTTCACACCCCTCCCCCACTCCCTCTTCTTCACACCCCTCCCCCACTCCCTCTTCTTCACACCCCTCCCCCACTCCTTCTTCTTCACACCCCTCCCCCACTCCCTCTTCTTCACACCCCTCCCCCACTCCCTCTTCTTCACACCCCTCCCCCACTCCTCTTCTTCACACCCCTCCCCCACTCCCTCTTCTTCACACCCCTCGCCCACTCCCTCTTCTTCACACCCCTCCCCCACTCCCTCTTCTTCACACCCCTCCCCCACTCCTCTTCTTCACACCCCCTCCCCCACTCCTTCTTCTTCACACCCCTCCCCCACTCCCTCTTCTTCACACCCCCTCCCCCACTCCTTCTTCTTCACACCCTCCCCCACTCCCTCTTCTTCACACCCCTCCCCCACTCCCTCTTCTTCACACCCCTCCCCCACTCCCTCTTCTTCACACCCCTCCCCCACTCCTTCTTCTTCACACCCTCCCCCGCTCCCTCTTCTTCACACCCCTCCCCCACTCCCTCTTCTTCACACCCCTCCCCCACTCCTTCTTCTTCTTCACACCCTCCCCCACTCCCTCTTCTTCACACCCCTCCCCCACTCCCTCTTCTTCACACCCCTCCCCCACTCCTTCTTCACACCCTCCCCCGCTCCCTCTTCTTCACACCCCTCCCCCACTCCCTCTTCTTCACACCCTCCCCACTTCCTCTTCTTCACACCCCTCCCCCACTCCCTCTTCTTCACACCCCTCCCCCACTCCTTCTTCTTCTTCACACCCTCCCCCACTCCCTCTTCTTCACACCCCTCCCCCACTCCCTCTTCTTCACACCCCTCCCCCACTCCTTCTTCTTCACACCCTCCCCCATTCCCTCTTCTTCACACCCCTCCCCCACTCCCTCTTCTTCACACCCCTCCCCCACTCCTTCTTCTTCACACCCTCCCCCACTCCCTCTTCTTCACACCCCTCCCCCACTCCTCTTCTTCACACCCCTCCCCCACTCCTCTTCTTCACACCCCTCCCCCACTCCCTCTTCTTCACACCCCTCCCCCACTCCTTCTTCTTCACACCCCTCCCCCACTCCTTCTTCTTCACACCCCTCCCCCACTCCCTCTTCTTCACACCCCTCCCCCAATCCTCTCCTGTCATCTGATCCCTATATGTAGAGGGGAAGTATAATATGGAGAAATGGGAAATGCAGTATAGAGGACAGACGTCTGTTCTTTATAGAACCCACTCCCTCTTCTTCACACCCCTCCCCCACTCCCTCTTCTTCACACCCCTCCCCCACTCCCTCTTCTTCACACCCCTCCCCTACTCCTTCTTCTTCACACCCTCCCCCACTCCCTCTTCTTCACACCCCTCCCCCACTCCCTCTACTTCACACCCCTCCCCCACTCCTCTTCTTCACACCCTTCCCCCACTCCCTCTTCTTCACACCCCTCCCCCACTCCCTCTTCTTCACACCCCTCCCCCACTCCTTCTTCTTCTTCACACCCTCCCCCACTCCCTCTTCTTCACACCCCTCCCCCACTCCCTCTTCTTCACACCCCTCCCCCACTCCCTCTTCTTCACACCCCTCCCCCACTCCTTCTTCTTCTTCACACCCTCCCCCACTCCCTCTTCTTCACACCCCTCCCCCACTCCCTCTTCTTCACACCCCTCCCCCACTCCCTCTTCTTCACACCCCTCCCCCACTCCTTCTTCTTCACACCCTCCCCCACTCCCTCTTCTTCACACCCCTCCCCCACTCCCTCTTCTTCACACCCCTTTCCCACTCCTTCTTCTTCACACCCTCCCCCACTCCCTCTTCTTCACACCCCTCCCCCACTCCTCTTCTTCACACCCCTCCCCCACTCCTCTTCTCCACACCCCTCCCCCACTCCCTCTTCTTCACACCCCTCCCCCACTCCCTCTTCTTCACACCCCTCCCCCAATCCTCTCCTGTCACCTGATCCCTATATGTAGAGGGGAAGTATAATATGGAGAAATGGGAAATGCAGTATAGAGGACAGACGTCTGTTCTTTATAGAACCCACTCCCTCTTCTTCACACCCCTCCCCCACTCCCTCTTCTTCACACCCCTCCCCCACTCCTTCTTCTTCACACCCCTCCCCCACTCCCTCTTCTTCACACCCCTCCCCCACTCCCTCTTCTTCACACCCCTCCCCCACTCCCTCTTCTTCACACCCCTCCCCCACTCCCTCTACTTCACACCCCTCCCCCACTCCTCTTCTTCACACCCTTTCCCCACTCCCTCTTCTTCACACCCCTCCCCCACTCCCTCTTCTTCACACCCCTCCCCCACTCCCTCTTCTTCACACCCCTCCCCCACTCCCTCTTCTTCACACCCCTCCCCCACTCCCTCTTCTTCTTCACACCCTCCCCCACTCCCTCTTCTTCACACCCCTCCCCCACTCCCTCTTCTTCACACCCCTCCCCCACTCCCTCTTCTTCACACCCCTCCCCCACTCCCTCTTCTTCACACCCCTTTCCCACTCCTTCTTCTTCACACCCTCCCCCACTCCCTCTTCTTCACACCCCTCCCCCACTCCTCTTCTTCACACCCCTCCCCCACTCCTATTCTTCACACCCCTCCCCCACTCCCTCTTCTTCACACCCTCCCCCACTCCCTCTTCTTCTTCTTCACACCCTCCCCCACTCCCTCTTCTTCACACCCCTCCCCCACTCCTTCTTCTTCTTCACACCCTCCCCCACTCCCTCTTCTTCACACCCCTCCCCCACTCCCTCTTCTTCACACCCCTCCCCCACTCCTTCTTCTTCACACCCTCCCCCATTCCCTCTTCTTCACACCCCTCCCCCACTCCCTCTTCTTCACACCCCTCCCCCACTCCTTCTTCTTCACACCCTCCCCCACTCCCTCTTCTTCACACCCCTCCCCCACTCCTCTTCTTCACACCCCTCCCCCACTCCTCTTCTTCACACCCCTCCCCCACTCCTTCTTCTTCACACCCCTCCCCCACTCCTTCTTCTTCACACCCCTCCCCCACTCCTTCTTCTTCACACCCCTCCCCCACTCCCTCTTCTTCACACCCCTCCCCCAATCCTCTCCTGTCATCTGATCCCTATATGTAGAGGGGAAGTATAATATGGAGAAATGGGAAATGCAGTATAGAGGACAGACGTCTGTTCTTTATAGAACCCACTCCCTCTTCTTCACACCCCTCCCCCACTCCCTCTTCTTCACACCCCTCCCCCACTCCTTCTTCTTCACACCCCTCCCCCACTCCCTCTTCTTCACACCCCTCCCCCACTCCCTCTTCTTCACACCCCTCCCCCACTCCTTCTTCACACCCCTCCCCCACTCCCTTTTCTTCACACCCCTCCCCCACTCCCTCTTCTTCACACCCCTCCCCCACTCCCTCTCCTGTCACCTGATCCCTATATGTAGAGGGGAAATGCTTTCTTTCTTCCCCTCCCCCACTCCATGGCTTCCACTTCACTCCCCAGTTTAGAAAGAAAGATTGACATGTCCCCTCCCCCATTCACTCTGCTGTAAGTTTAGTCCTCCATGTGGAAAACAGCTGACATGCCCCTCCCCCTGCCCCGCCCCATCTGTTGTGAGCTGACTCCTCTGTAGGAAGACCCCTCTCCCTCTCCCATTGCTTCAAGCTGACTTCATTGTTTATAGAAGAAGTGTTACCATGGCCCCTCCCCCATCTTCTCTGCTGTAATCTGTGTCCTCAATGTAAAAACTGTAGAGAAATGCTGACATGACTCCTCCCCTTACACCTCCCCCTTTGCACTGAGCCAAATCCTCTGTATGTAGAAATGTTGGCACACCCCTCCCCCGCTCCCTCTGCTGTGAACCGATTCCTATATGTAGAGGGGAAATTCTCTCTTTCATACCCCTCCCCCACCAGTGCCATCTTAAGAGCCTTATAGGCCCCCGGGTAATGCAGTGCACTGGGGCCCACGCCTAAACAATCACCCACAAGAGAGAGAGAGAGAATAGTGGATAATGTAGATGTGGCTCATTGATATCCAGAAAAAACAAGCCACCAGTGACACAAGAGAACATGCTGGGACTTGTAGTCCTGCAGCCATGGGAAACTGATGTTGAAGGCTATACTGTCCCTATAAATCACATTATCCCTGATATTAAAGTCATTTAACAGTAAACTGTGCCCCTCCCCCGGGATCGGACTAATAGTGGTGGAAGGTCTGTAATGTTTGTGACATGCACTGAAATAGTACTTAGTGTTACACTACAGCGACCCGGAGAGTTTACAATTGGTGTACACATATAGGGGAGTGGTCTGTGGTGTCACCAGAAGGAAAAAATGTCCCTGTGGTGACGGTATGACTGGGAGGAAATGATACTGCTACAGTATGTTGTTTGTGTCAATCTGAGGAGGACTGATTGGCCTCTATGTCAGTGGGATGAGGGAGGGTAGGTGGACTCTGAAGGGTGCATAGACCTAAAGGGCTCTAGGGGGGCTCTGAAGGAGGAAGGGGGGTGAAAGGTCTCTAAGGGCTCATTCAAACATGCTGCTATCATTGCTGGTGTTTGGCAGGTGGTGAGGGGGCAATAAGTTGCAATAAGTTGCTACCAACAAACCATCGGTGCACAGCACCAATCTCCTGCGCTCTGAGTGGTGCAATCCTCTGTCCACCTCAGCCACAATCTTGCAGCTGTTGAGAACTTGTGACTCGGCAACACCGGATAGCTTCGGCCTTGCAGCCCCTTATGAGACCAGGGTAGTCTGAGACCACTAAAAATGACAAAACAAACACAAGGGCGCGCCGGTATAGTGCATTATCCTCTAAAAATGGTTTATTTAAAATAAAGGTATAAAAATACTCACAAACAAGTTGCATAAGCCTGTACAGCTTCAAGGGATGGTACGCCCTTGGATCTCAATGCTGAAGACTGTGTACCACATTTTAATGTGCTTTTAACAAGAACTTGTTTGTGAGTATTTTTATACCTTTCTTTTAAATAAACAATTTTTAGAGGATAATGCACTAGGCCGGTGCGCCCTTGTGTTTGTTTTGTCATAAGTTGCTACCATCTGTTTTATCCCTAAAAATGCTGACCTACTGGGCTTCTATAGTACATGCCATTTCACTTTTGACATGTGCAGAGCCCTGTCTGGCACCATCTCCTTGTTCAGATGGGTGGTTTGTGGCACTAAAAATGCAGCTCAACTGCCTATTTTTACCTCCCTCTAACCTGTGTGAATAAGCCCTATGGCCTTGTTACACTGTGCTGGTGGGGAGAGGGTCATAAAATAAGGGGGTTGAGTTGCAGTTTTACTGTCTCCACCCCTTCTAGCTTCAAAGGCAGCCGTATGGGGTATGCCCATGATGCAGCTGTGATGTTATGCATCCCAAAATGTTTTGATTGATAGGCTGCCCTAGAGGTGATAAATTTGGCCCTTTTCTAAAAATGTGAAGAAAATAATATACAGTGTATATTTCACGCGCCAAAAGGAGGAGGGTCTGTTGAAAGACCCTGTGTGATTTTAATTAATAACTTAATACATTGATAAATAAATTACAGTGCTAGGTATTAAATAATTAAATAATTAAAAGCAGCTGCTATATGAAGGTGCGAGTGCTAATGTGAAAAAAATGTGATCACAAAATGTGATAACGTATAGCGCTTGCTCAGTGTAAACCAGGTGAAAAAGGTTGTGACCTTATTAAACACAATTCATAAAATTGCATATAAATAATTCAATAAATCATAGTGCATACCATATAAATAAATACAATCAATATCCTTCTGAATAAATTTATATATATATAATCCACCCCTCAAAGTGATTGGTGATAAATATATAACAATTTAAAGGATATTTTATATATATATTGCACACACCCCGTACACTCCAAATGAAAAATGGATAAAATCTTAAATACAGTCCCGGTGAGGTGATAAAAAAACAGGTGGTAAAACACTTCCAAGTTCAAAGAAACACAGTCCAGTGAAATATGCGTGGTGAGAAATCCATAAAATCAATGAAATCCGTGAAAACAAACAAAGCAGGATCGTCATACACACTGGGCAACGAGTGGAGAGCGGAAGTACCGGTATGCGTTCCACTCAAGCCCGTATGACGTCATGACGTGCGTTCCACCTAACGTGTTTCGTCATTGGCTTAGACGTCTTCAGGTCTCTACAAACTACAAAACTACAAAACTACACAACAAAAACTACAAAAAAACTACAAAAGGGGAATACAGAGGTGGCTGTGGATGGGGGGGGGGGTTCAGAGGTGCCTGTGGGCAGGGTGGGGGCACAGAGTTGGCTGTGGACAGAGGTGGTTGTGGGAAGGGTGGGGGGACAGAAGTGGCTGTGGGCAGGGATGGGGCACAGAGGTGGCTGTGGTACAGAGGTGTCTGTGGGCAGGGTGGGGGCACAGAGGTGGCTGTGGGTAGGGTGGGGGCACAGAGGTGGCTTTGGGCAGGGTGGGGGTACAGAGGTGGCTGTGGGCAGGGTGGGGGTACAGAGGTGGCTGTGGGCAGGGTAAGGGTACAGAGGTGGCTGTGGTACAGAGGTGGCTGTGGGCAGGGTGGGGGCACAGAGGTGGCTGTGGTACAGAGGTGGATGTGGTGCAGAGGTGGCTGTGGGCACGGTGGGGGTACAGAGGTGGCTGTGGAACAGAGGTGGCTGTGGGCAGGGTGGGGGTACAGAGGTGGCTGTGGGCAGGGTGTGGGTACAGAGGTGGCTATGGTACAGAGGTGGCTATGGACAGGGTGTGGGGGGGTATAGAGGTGGCTGTGGACAGGGGGTTCAGAGTTGGCTGTGAACAGGAGGGGGGTCCAGAGGTGACTGTGAACGGGGGCGGGGGTTCAGAGATGGCTGTGGTACAAAGGGTGGCTGTGGACACCCCCTGTCCAGAGGTGGCTGTGGATGGGGGGGTTGTACATAGGTGGCTGTGGACGGGGGTACAGAGTGTGTGTTTGTTTTTTGGAGTGGGGAGCAAATTTGCATGTGGGGGGGAGGGCAAGAAAATGCTTGCCCAGGGCCCAAACAATATTAAAGACGGCCCTGGTCTCCCTGTGAGGTGATGCCACTGATCGGCTCTCTTCGCCACACACTCTGTCAGTGTGAGGCGAGGAGAGCTGATAAACAGCACTTTGGCATTTACATGTGATCGACTGTGGTATGAGACAGCAGATTACATAGGTAAAGAGCCACGTCATTGACGTGGCTCTTTACTTCCTCTTTAAAGAGTTCTGACTTTCCATGATTTGCCGCACTTGATACTGGTCCATGAGGCTACAGACTACTGACTGACCTTCTGCTGAGTCTCGCCCCTATCACCCAAGCTACTCCAGTACTATGACCTATGCAACAATTTGTCACCACTCCACTGATGAACCCTCACTGCAGCTTGCCTCTACAAACTGACCACAGGGTCTTACAATCCTGAATCCCACTACATGAAACTCTCTGGACCCCGGTGAACATGCCACTCTTATCCCACAGAATCCAAAGAGAGATGTTAACACCCATTACTGTATACATGTAATAATTCTTACTACTGTGCTTGATATATGATTAATGCCTGCGCTCCTGCCTTGTGATATTGCCTTAGAGTGGGGATCTCTCTCCACTCATCACTCACATGACCTCTGAATGCTTCCTCATCTCTTCTTTTTACACAAAATTGTCATAATAACAGGTTACTAAATAAATAATTAAATTAAATAGTGCCGCGCAATATCAAGTGCTCAAAGCAAATATATATGTGAAAATGCAATCAAGAATAAATATAGAAAAATATATAAATATTTGAATCACAAATAATAAATATATGTGCTATGAATATGAAGTAAATATTTAGTGACAACCAATCATCAAATATCCCCCTTGGAAGACACGTTGACCCTGCGTTGTACGCGTAGGGGAGGAGCCTGGACGGTGTCTCTGTCTTTGCTAGGAAGTGAAGGAGCAGCGAACAGAGTTTCTCCATTCCCATCCGATTGCTATCACACACTAATACTTTGGATTGCAATTAGGGTTGTTTTATGTTTGGTGCACATTAAGCACCCACCAAATGTGAGTACAATACTTTCTTAAACAAAATATAATTTACAAAAAGATATAAGCACTATTGTAGTCCTCCTTTCCTTTTTATGTAACACCGTGTGGTATTATGAGGGATGCCAACCAGAGTGGAGCTTGAGGAGCTCTTGAGGAGCTCTTGAGGATCTGACACACCATCTACTTCCGGGAAAGGGTAATAAGATCCTTGCTTAATTGCTGGGTCACAGGATTGAAGGTGAGGACCCACACACAGGGTGTTGCGGTGATGGTCACTACGGAGGCTACCACTGGATGCACAATTTATCACTCTATAGTGGACTGTTTATAGACATTTTTGGGAAGTGCTATTTCTATTATAGAAGATTGTCATCTGCCACTTTTTTTCACAAATTTATTTGGAATACTGTCATAGAAATTAATAGGGCTTGTACTGAACCTTTCCTTTTCTGTTCCTTTCTTTATCACCGAATGCTTGGTAAATCGTTATACAGGAGAGCGGTGCATTTGTACTTTTCAGTACAAGCCCTATTAATTTCTACGACAGTATTCCAAATAAATTTGTGAAAAAAAGTGGCAGATGACAATCTTCTATAATAGAAATAGCACTTCCCAAAAATGTCTATAAACAGTCCACTATAGAGTGATAAATTGTGCATCCA
>NW_028119035.1:0-16459 GCF_965119305.1 Pelophylax lessonae | reverse complement strand
CTTTTCTTTAATCAAGCCAAAGTCAAAAGTCAAAGCCATAAGCATGGATTTTTGGTAAAAAAATTCTAGCCCAGTAAAGTAAAATAATGTTTTTGGTTGAACTTGATAGACATGTGATTATTTTAACCCATGTGACTAAGTAACTTTGATTTAAAATGAAAGAATAGTTACAAACATTATTAATACATTTCCCACCAAAGAGAGTTGATAAAGTGTTGTGTTGACTGCTTGACAGTTCACCAAATTTCAGAGCTTTCTGACCCGAGTACCTGCCCAGCAGATTGCAAAGTCACTACGTTTTCTTTTATCTAATCTGTTTTTGTGGTTCACTTTTTAAATTAATTTTTTTTTTACTTCAGAAAAGTAAATTGGTGATAGGCCCTTACTAGTTCAACATGATTTTGTTAAAAGTTTTTTTTACGATTTGTTTTAGTCAGTTCTTTTCCCTGAATATGTCTTAAATATATAAATCATGACCAGTGCTTAAAATATGTCCTATTGTTCAATATAGTCCACAAGGTTTATATGCTCTCCACAGATAAAACTACCACTTGATGAGCGCAACCATCCGCATGTTTCCTGTCTTTACTTCATCGACTTCCACTTCTCCGATTATTGTTGCATTCAAAATGGCAAGATAAACCAAAGGCAAAAACAAAAACAACAAAAAACATGGTATAGTACGTCCCAGAAAATCACAAGCCAACACCTTATTATTGTGCTCACATTTAATAATTCTGAGTGTGCTTTTTAAATCACCCAATGCTATCGGTGTAGACCTTATATAATCTACCTGAAAAATTAAAAAATTTCCTTTGGGGCATGTATTATATATTCCCAAGGATTTTCTTCCCATCAGGTGCTCATACTGATACTTATACTGGGGCTATATCTGCGCTTTCAAATCCAAAATAACCCACCATTTTCCTCCACAGATGCTCCCAGGTAATATAAGTGGTAATACCATGTAAAATGAATTAAAGAAGGACCATAATGTAGTATTTAAGCAGTTAAAAGCGTTTATTCCACATCAATATGCTTACATGTACAGGAAACTATACACAGCCCACATTCAAGATGGTACTTCCAGTGCTTCTGACGTCACTTTCTGATGCGCTTCGCCAAATGATGTGGAATAAATGCTTTTAACTGCTTAAATACTACACTATGGCCATATTTACATTCTTTTCACATGGTATTACCACTTATATTGTCTGGGAGCATCTGTGGAGAAATATTGTGGATTTATACTATTATTTAATTCTGTTTTAGTTTTTTTGGTACTACGACACTGAGGATTTTATCAGTATGAGTGCCTAGTGGGAAGAAAACATTCCATTGGGAATTTTATGTTTGGAAAGATAGATTATACAAGGAAATGGTTTCTGCACCAATAGCATTGGGTGATTTAAAAAGCACACTCAGAATTATTAAATGTGAGCACAATAATTAAAGTGTTACTAAACCCAGGACCTGCATTCACTATATCTGGTCTCCCACAGTACACAAAACATGAAAATGCAATCGTTTCAGTAAATATAAACTGCTAAATACCTTTTTTTCATCATCAGTATATAGCAGTCTTGTGACTTGTATCAGTGTCTGCTTAAAGCTTGTAGGAGGAGTTTTCATTCTCCCTTGACCCTCTGTCTGGACAGTGTTGATTGGTCCTGTGCTGATCACATGCACTTTCCCAAGAAAAAAAAAAACCCTCAAGCAATACACACCAACCTGAGCATGTGCAGCCTGACTCCTAGTGCTCTGTTCTATACGGAGATGGATTTGAGTCAGTTAAAGAAGAGGAGGATCAGAGAGACAGGATCACACAGCCTTTATACACAATGCAGAGGATTAACTCCTTAGGTTCCACAGTGAGTATAACAAGCATGCTTTTTTGCATACACACACTGATTTTACTGTTGTGGGGTTAGCAACAATTTAAGTATTGCTTTGTGATTTTTTGGGAAGTACTACAGGTGCATCTCATAAAATTAGAGTATCATCAAAAAGTTATTTTATTTCAGTAATTTAATTCAAAAAGTGAAACTCATATATTTTATATAGATGCGTTACACACAGAGTGATATATTTCAAGCATTTCTTTTAATTTTGATGAATATGACTTACAGCTAGTGAAAACCCAAAACTTAGTATCTCAGACCATTAGAATATTACATAAGACCAAATATTTTTTAATACAGAAATTTTGGCTTACTGAAAAGTAAGTCCATGTCCAATATAATATGCACTTCATACTTGGCAAGTGTCCTTTTGCATGAATTACTGCATCAATGAAGTGTGGCATGGAGGCAATCAGCCTGTGGCACTGCTGAGGTGTTATGGAAGCCCAGGTTGTTTTGATAGCGGCCTTTAGCTTGTCTTTGTTCTCATTGTTGGATCTGAGTTTCACTTTTTAAATTGAATTACTGAAATAAACAAACTTTTTGATGATATTCACATTTTTTGAGATACACCTGTATACCATATTTTTGTGTTGTTTTTGTTTTTGCCTTTGGTTTATCTTGCCTTTTTGGATGCAGAAATAATCTGAGGAGAAGTGGAGGTTGATTTAGTAAAGACAAGACACATGCAGATCGTTGTTCTCATCACCAGGCTTTATTCTGACCCATATGTGCGAAGGGTAATTTTATCTGGTGAGAGCATATAAAACCTTGTGGACTATATTGAACATTAGGATATGTTATTTAAGCTTTGGTCTTGATTTATGTGTTCATCTGCCTTGGAGGACATTGTGCTTCCAGATGCTGGAGGTAGCATTTTTCCCTGCAAGCTGTTATCATTTCTAAAATACGCCTATTTAACCATAAGCGTGGCCTTCATGTAAAGGGTAAGCAAAATATCAAGATTTTTTTAAAAAAAAACATAAAAATAAAGCATTCATATTCATATACTGAATACTATAAACATGGCTGTTATCCCCAGAAAGTTACTAGACTACAGTAAAGTAGTAAAGTGGATCTTTAAAGTGCAAGTTCACCCTTGCAACTCCAGCATTCTCCTGGGACCTGTGACGTGTCCCAGGAGGTTCACGGCAGGGAAGGAACTGGGACCACCTAGGTGAAATTGGTACCCACTTCCTTAAAAAAAGAAAAGCTGCCCTCAAGTGGAATAGGAAGGATCAGCAGAACTTTCCCTTTTTAGGTGAATTTCTACTTGAATATCTATTGTAGCCTATACTTTAATGTTTGTGATCTTGAGGTTAATGATCTATGCACTGCAACTTACAAATTTCCTTGATAATGTTGTCTGATAGTCAAGAGTAATGCATTTATCCTTATGAGGCCCTTCCGCAAGAATTGTTATGATATAGCAATATAGCATAATGACCCAAAATTAAGCTTCCCAGAGAGCTTTCAGTCCATGCCTGGCCCAAATTACATTCACATCAATAGAAGGCCTGTCAACAAGCTGACAAACTGTGTAGTGGATTTTCAATGCACTGATTGGGCTACATATGTATCAGGGATAAAGTGCAGGGCTGGGTAGATTTTAAACAAGGTAGCACAGTGGCTTATTGGTTACCATTACTATCTGAGTTTAAATCCTGGCCAGGACACTGTTTGCATCGTATTTGCACATCCCCCACTGTGTTTTCATGGGTTTTCCTTCATGCACTCAAGTCTCCTCCGACGCTCCAAAGACATGTTAGTAGGTTAATTGGCTCCTGTATAAATTGTCCCTAGTATGTATGTGAGATAGGGATCTTGGAGTGTAAGCTCATTAAGACCAGGAACTAACAGCACTATTTAAATGCATGTAAAAATGACAACATATGCTGTGTGGTCATGGGTCACATAAAAATGATTGTTGCATTTTACCTATGCTATAGCTAAAGTCTGGGAGGACACCCTGTGGATTCATGCATGAATAGCTAACTTTAGGGAAACAAAAAAATCCCAGAATGCACTGCTTCTTAGATGAGAACTGAACTGATCCTGTACTTAACTGTGCGTAACAATGACATATGCTAATCAACAAAGTTTTTAAAAAAAAAGGAGTGCAAAAAGGATACACAAAAAACTAATGTGAAAAAAAGGGAAAGATGGATTACATCACAGAGAAACAAACAAACTTACAGAAGTAAACCTGAACATTCAAATGAATTATACCTTTATACAAAAGAGAAGTACTGAGGCTCTGGGCTTAATTTACTAAAGGCAAATAGGTTTTTTTAGATTGTAAGGGAATTTTCACTTAGCTTAGTGAATGTGGTGTAAATTCACTTTGTAAAGAATATCGAATCACAGTATTTTTGTTTGCGTATGATTGGACGATGGAAGTCATTGAAGCTTTACCCCATTCACTAAGCTAAGGGAAAATGCCTTTGTAAAGTAAAAAATACCTTGCAAAGTAAACAACCTAATAGCCTTAAGTAAATCAACCCCTCTGTGTTTTAGCTGACTTTTAAATGGCTAAAAGCAGTAAAATATGCTGTTCTGAGGATGCTATTAAGTAAAAGATGGAAGTTAAAGAGCAAGCTAATCTCCAAATCTGATGATATTTTTTATTCACCTAATTACATTTCATGAGTTATGATTGCCTAGTTTTTCACTCTGTGTGATACTCCACAGATCACACAGGTCAGAATGCAGATAGATGAATAAAACATATGCAAATCACAGGTTCTACGATATTTAGGCATCAACAGAAAAAGACAGAATTCAACTTTAGATTTTAAATTTCAGGTGGAGGTAGCAAGCTCGTTCTCGAATTAGTTTTTAACAAGTGTTGTGGAGAAAAAGTCAATGTCTGATCACCATGTTAGGAAAAACCTCAGCTTCAATGTAACATTTTGTATTGACTTGACAAGCAGTAAGCAGGTGCTTAATAAAGGTAACTGCCAGAAATGAAGGCCGACAATGCTATTTCCAATCAGGTAAAATGAGATGTAGCTGTTTAGTAATTAACAAACACAACTATCTGTCAGTCCTGCCACTAAGTGATCGGGATAAGGGCAGGCGTCTCTTTCATTCCCCTTCAGATAAGCAGCTTCCAATCCATCTTGATCTGTTGATAGTAATTGGAGAACCTTGTCAGGAATAGGACTGGATTTATTGATGTGGTTCATAGGATTTGCAGAAACAGCTTTCTGAAGGACACTACACTAAATCATAGTAACTTTTTTCTTTTAGTTTAAAGCTTCTCTATTGGGAATACGAAACACTTCACGTGACTCCCAGGACATCTTTGTTATGGAAATTGTAAACATGTATACTTGAAGTTCATTTATATATTAAGTCATCTGTGCTTGTGACATTTTAGCAGGAAAAAAGGCATTAAAGTTATCAGTTACATCCTTCTAAGAAATGGTGCTTATAAATGATTATGGGCCATAATGTAAGAAAACTCTGCTAAAGGTAACGTTTTCTTACATAGTTAGTCAGTCCATCCAGTTCAACCTATAATATGTGTGTGTGTGTGTGTTTGATGTTAACCGTACATTGTATACCCCCTTATGATGTGGTCTTTAAGGGGCCCATCTAATAGTTTTTAAAGCTATCTTTGCTCCCTGCTGATACGACTGCTTGAGGAAGAGAATTCCACATCCTTACTACTCTGATAGTAAAGAACCCCTTACGTATTTTTAGGGTAAACCATTTTTCCTTTAGTTTTAGTGAGAGGCCACGTGTGTTATTGTATTCCCTTTCTCTGAAAAGTTTGTTCCAGTATTTGTACATTGATATCATATTCCCACCTCAAGCGTCTCTTCTCCAGAGAGAATACGTTCAATGCTTGTAGTCTTTCCTCATAGTTGATGCCCTCCATTCCCCTAATTATTTTTGTTGCCCTTCTCTGGACTCTCTCCAGCTCCAGCACATCCTTCCTGAGGACCGGTACCCTGAACTGGACAGCATACTCCAGATGTGGCCGGACCAGTGTCTTGTAGAGTGGGAGAATAATCTCTTCATTTCTGGAGTGAATCCCCTTTTTTATACATGGCAGTATTTTGTTGGCTTTGCTTGCGGAGGCTTGGCATTGCATGCCACTGCCAATTCTATTGTCCACTAGGACCTCCAAGTCCTTTTCCATCTTAGATTCACCCAGAGTTTCCCCCCCTAGTGAGTAGCTTGCTTTCGTGTTTCTTCTTCAAAGAAACCAAGCAGCTGGTGTCACTTTTTGCAAATGAATCAATTTACCCCTTAGCATCAGAGCCTCCTGGCCCTTTAAGAGGTTTCTGATACTGGAAGGCGGAGCAGGGTTTCCGATCATGTGACCACCATGATTGGCTGTCAAAGTGGTCACATGATCAGAAAGCTCCCAATCTAAAGTAGCGATTGGAAGCCTTCCGGGTGTGCGTGCACTCTCAGCACAGCTCTGTTTACATTCTGGTACGCATATATGTGGCCACTGGGCATTAAGGCCCACCCGTTGAGAGGCCGTATATATGCATACTACCAGCACAAAGGGGTTAAGTTGTTTGATTGCTATGAGTAATACAAAAATTTGCTTTCAAGTGACTCTGTTGCTATCTAAACTAAAGAAAAAATGATTTCAAAGTTCTTGAACATGAAAATTAACGGTTGGTCATGTTGTCTTCCCCCCACGGCATAGTTTGCTCCCAGATGGGGTGTCCTGGGGTGCCTTACAATACGATGTACTTTGCATTAAATATCTAGAATTGCTTACATTGTTCACATATGTTGGTTATTATTGCTCTGTCATTTGTACTTTTTTGTGAAATTATTTACTGGATCTTACTGTACAGCAGATATTGTTAATTTTTATTATTGTTCTCTCTGATAGGCTTCAATAAAAAAATATTGAACAAGAAAGGAAAAATGCTGCATGACACAGAAGGCTTTCAAAGCTCATCTGTCCTGCCACCTATGCCACTGATCCTCACTATCTTAAAGACATATCCATGCCATACCCATGCTGATGCTCTGCACCACAAAAATGCAGAGAATTGCAGAGGAGGACCTGGCATCTGACAGATTCTTCAGCAGCAGCATCTTTTCAAGACAGCGAATGTTGATGGCATGGGTGACAGTATTTAAAGTGGAACTAAAGTTCTGCAAAAGAAACAGCTAATTGGCTGCTGTGCACAGCTGCACCAGATTTTGCACTGTCCAGTTTTAGTAAATCAACCCTAGTGAGCAGGCAGGCTTCTATAGCATGCACAGTTCTGTTTTCAGTGCCGTGCTGGTCTCTGAGTGCCAGGATGACTGGCTCTTGCACATGTGTGAGGTCATCCTGCACCAGCCAATGACCGGCACTCAGAAGAAGATGCCCACACTGGCAAGCGACTATTAGATAGGTGAGTTTCGCTTTAACATTGTTGTTTACTATACTACTTATTTTACAATTTTTATGAATTCCAAATTGTGCAAAAGAAAAAAACAAAAATTTCTTATCCAATAGGAGCAATCTAAAATGTGACCGCTTGAGTTAAGGGATGCGTCAGCCTTTCTACTGGACTTTACATGCCTCTCCTCATTCTACACTTTCTTCTATCAGCTTTCCTTCCCAATCCATCTGCATGAAGCACACCTGCCTGGCTTCCTGCACCTCCTCCTGCCTTTCCCAAGTTTTAGTATTGCTGTAGAGGGGATTTCAACAGGCTGATACCAAAGCAAATTCAGGTACCTAAAATAGTTTCAAAATTATTTACTAACTGAATAATGAATACAGAGCTGCATTACTTTGTACCTTTTACATATGCCTGGAGTTCAGCTTTTACTTACAGTTTTATTTTGTTTGGTAGACCACTTTTTATATTAGTAATATCAACGTGAAGGCTTTCCACAATCTTAACAATAAGACCGAATTTGCTTTAACCTTCTTTGCCCTATGAGCGGCCATAACATGACATTCCAGAATCGTGACTCTACCTGTCTGGGAGTGTGCAGAAGTTCCTGGGCCACGGAGGTGGCTACAACAGCCTTGTTATTTGCTGTGCTGGGCTGAAGGTAGAGTGACAGTCCGGAGACAAGTTGCACTCCGATGTCTGTTATTGTCACTTTGTCATCCAGCACTGTCACCGTCTTTTCTGCTAGGATGGAATCGGAGAGAGGGGACATCACCTACAATGCACAAAGAGACTGATTTAATAACAAGCAGCATTATCCATTATTTATAGATTCCTTCCCACTGAGCTAAAATAAACAGAAATCAGTATTTTCTTTGGCACTGTCTTATTATACAGTAATGAAAAATAGCAAATAATTTACATATAGCTCCATTTTTTCTATTTTCAAGAAAGTTCAGAAAATATTTACTGTGAACATTTTTAAGTGATATGAATTTCTAATCAACAGAACCTAACAATGCTATCCTTAGATAAAAAAATAAAAATGATAAATTAGTTGGTGCTGTTTGGCTAATTTCCCTAAGTGGCTTTATTTTATTTTTGGTCATTTTCTCACCTAATAACCTTTATATGCTATAGGAACGGTATCATAAGTGTGGCATCTGGATATGTTATTTACTGGCTGACTAGCTATCCTCCACTTTTTTAGATGGCAATGAATTATTATTTATGATATCAAATAGTGATACATTAGTTATCCTGAGCTAGTGTTGTTTTCCTCTGTAAAAAGCAGTGTTCCTAAACCTAATATAGTTGGCTGTATCTGGGCAGATTGGACAGGCTTTATTATCTGTTCCAGTGGTTTAAACTGCTGAAGTTGGAGATGGAGATACAAGCTACTGAAAACATTTTCTTCTGGTAAGATTGATTACTAAGGTCTGTACGAGCTTTTCTCTAATTAACCATTTGCCGACTGCCTGCAGTACATATACTGCGGCAGGTCGGGTCTATTGCGCGAAATGACGTACCTGTACGTCATTTCATGCAATAGCCAGTGGGGCCAGAGGGGGGAGCCAATCATCGGGCGACCGCTGGCCACCCGCGATCACTCCCCAGAGAGACAGAACGGCGGTCAGCCGATGTGAACAAGGCAGACCACCCTTCTGTCACAGATGAACACAGGGATCCTGCGTTCCTGCTATTTAGGAACACGGATCTCTATTGTCATCTAAGGAGTCTATCTCCCACATCATTAGAAAGCATCCCCTAAGGACACACTTAAATCTTTGATCACCCCTGGTGTTTACAACTTCCCTGCCAGTGTCATTTTATTAAAGGCAAGATAGTAAAAACATCATACGAAAATGCAGTACATATACTGTGGCAGGTCGGCTCTATTGCACGAAATGACGTACCTGTACGTCATTTCATGCAATAGCCAGTGGGGCCAGAGGGGGGAGCCTATCAGCAGGCGTCCGCTGGCCACCCACGATCACTCCCCAGAGAGACAGAACGGCGGTTAGCCGATGTGAACAAGGCAGACTACCGTTCTTTCACAGATGAACACAGGGATCCTGCGTTCCTGCTATTTAGGAACACGGATCTCTATGTTCATCCCGGGAGTCCATCCCCCATATCATTAGAAAGCATCCCCTAGGGACACACTTAAATCTTTGATCACCCCTGGTGTTTACCCCTTCCCTGCCAGTGTCATTTTATTAAAGGCAAGATAGTAAAAACATCATACAAAAATGCAGTATCTAGAAGGTGTATTACAGCACATCCTATAATGCGATGGATCAACGCGTTTTATCTGTACTTTGGGCTTCCTCCGCAGGCTTTCTCAAAGTGTTTATATATATATATATATATATATATATATATATATATATATATATATATATATATATATATATATATATATATATATATATATATATATATATACATTTTCACTATCTTGCCCTTAATAACATTTATATTTTTATAATTTGTATTTTATCCAATTGATATTTTTGGCCACATTAAAATCCCAGCACCTCGTCTACAGGATTCATCTGTAAGACTTGGTTTGCTTTTGCTCTTTTTTTGTTTATAGCGCAAAAAATAAAAAAACGCAGAGGTGATCAAATACCACCAAAAGAGCGTTCTATTTGTGGGGAAAAAAAGAACAACAATTTTTTTTTGGGTATAGCGTCGCACCACCGCACAATTGTCAGTTAAATTAACGCAGTGCCAAATGGCAAAAAATGGCCCGGTCATTAGGGGGTAAAACCTTTCGATCCAGAAGTGGTTAACTTTGCCTTATGCACACATGTGCAATCGCTTTTTTTTATTAAAATCCTTTTTTGTTAAATACAGTACAAGAAGTTCCCCTATTCTATATTTTTGGTGTGCTTCTTTAAAAAAAATCACCTTGCATACCTGTATTGTTGTCATTCCAACCTCCCGCCCAATTAGCAGTCTTCCATCTTGTAGTTTTGCAATATGAGGCTCCTCGAGTTTTATGAAATCTGTCACCAGATCTGTCACATCAAACTGCCAATCAGAATTCAACAGAAAAACAAGCTGTCCAAGAGGGCCAGGGTCTTCAGCTACAAACTGAGTAAGAACCCGAACCATTGCATGTTGGTACTGAAGTGAACAACCTCTTCCCCTGCGCTCATCTTCATCGTCATCATCGCTGTCTCTCGTCGGCCTGCAGAATTACATTTTAATTATTACAATTACGCATTGCTGTACTGACCAACATACAGAAAAAGATATGCTCATGAATCTAGGACAATTCCCTTTAGATTTGACAAATGTACAAAATCTGTCTTTAAATATTTATAAATCATGAAACAATTACACTCATTATTTAGATTATGTTAAATGTGTACTCTGCATGGTATATATTGTTTTGATCCTCTATTGGGTGTTCATAAATTATTTATTGGTGTGTCTTGCATATTTAAGGGCTTGTGTAGACAGGCAAATGCAAGATGCTTTGAGGTGCATGCAGATTGCATTTGAGGTACATTTAAGTAAATTTGAGTAAATTCTGATATTGTTTTGAGCTGCTTTTGCATCCCTATTGCATTCCTTCTAAATACTAGAATACCATTGCAGTTTATATGCACTGGTTATTTTCACTAAAGATTTATGGATGAAGTGATTTTGTTTTTAAATAAATGAGAGAAAAATGTGAATCATCATCAGGAAAAAGATCTATTTTATTATATAGCCATAAAAAAGTCCCCTCTTTCATTTCTGTCTGTCCCCAGTAAAGATTACAAAACCAAGTGTGACATGAAATCTATATGTTTACTGTGTATGTGTGATCTGATTGATACAAGATGCTCAAGAACATAGGAAGACAAACCTCCTGTTGAAAATAATAGGCACTCTCCATCCTTTAATCTGGCTGAGTTCAGTGTCAGAGATATCTATCTGAAGAGGCAGTCGGGGAACCCAGATGGTAATCTGCAGAGGTGCACTCAGATATTGGTATGTAAAGTTCACCATCACGTCAACCTTGCCCTTCATTTCCTTCCCATTGACAAACACATAGTCACATCTTTCTGAAACCTGAACAACAAAGCAATATTCAGAAGGTTGACAGTAATAAGTGTTGCCTTATTTTGTTACATCTATGTATCTACTGTTCATACTGTATTTATTAAAAAAAAAAAAAACAAGTCTATGTGGTTTTATCAAAGAAGTATAGAACATGTGCATTAAAGTTGGTATGCTGCAGATTCCACTAGACATCGTGAAGTGAGATCAAGCAAACCTTTTCACTTTAAACCTCCAATCCTGTTAAGAGAATATGAAGGTTTTTTCAACACAGGCCCAGAAAGTTTCTATGCAATTATCTTTTTCTAGATGAATGTTCTTTATACAGTATCACATTTGTAACAAAACTGTGCATATATAAACACTTGACCTATTGTTCTTCCATTATCTCATTAAAAGACCACAATGAGCCATAGAATGACACTGCATTTGGTACGCTCCGTCATATTTAGATATTTGTTTGTTTGCAAATATGTCAACTTTAAATTTAACTTTAGCATTAAACTCAAAAAGCAAGCATTTATTATATTGCAGCTTACCATTTGCTAGATGTAATGGCTGCATTAGATTCCTTTTTTAAGGCTGTCTTTCTTTTTTTTTTTTTCAACAGAATAAGCTGTTCCACAGATGAAACAATTCAATGGTTGAAACAAACCATTTACCATTGGTAGGGGTGTTTACATTGATCAGCTTTATCTCAAAAGGTAAAAAACGGTTTGCTGTAACTGTTTGGAAAGTATTAGCTGGAGCTTGGTTGTTAGTTTATCTAAATCTGCGCTCCAAAGCTGTCTCTGTTGCTCCTTTATTGACTGTGTGTAGGCACTCTAATACAGGAGGTGTGTTTGGCCAGCCATACACTTTTTAAACCATTAATGGGCAGGCTGCCGGATTCTCTTGAAATTGTCACTAGCAGCTGTTGGAGCCGCTAGCGATAATTGCTGTCTGAATAACTGTAGACAATTGCCCAGCAGGAGGGATTCCCCCATCAACACTGTCTGTGTATGGCCAGCCTTACTGGCCAGATCACCTGGTAAAGACAGAAGGAAAAAAACTTAAAAAGAAACATACTGCAGCCACCACCATGATTGGTAAGCTACATTATTGTACATGATTGGTTTTGGGCTTAATACCACTTTAATATTTCCCCGCTTTTATTGGGTGTGGAATGGTATGGTGTGGTGCTTAAATTGTTAATTCAGATGTTATGCTTCCTTTATAAAGGCTCCGCCCTTCTGTCTACAACAGGGATATTGAATTAAAAGTATTGTCCTCTGCCCCCTTAACATCGCCTCCTCCCCACAATACTGTTCTCTGCCCCCCTTCACCTCACCCCCTCACAGTAGTGTCCCCCTTTGCATAACCCACCCACAATAATGTCTATTACCCACCCCCTTAACATCAATCCCCATGGCAGTGTCGTCTTCTCCTATTAAAGTCCGACCCTATCCACAGTGGTGTCCTCTTTCCCCCTCACAGCTCTGCCCTGCCCTGCCCTTCTCCTATTAAAGTCCGACCCCATCCACAGTGGTGTCCTCTTTCCCCCTCACAGCTCTGCCCTCCCCCATAGCATTGCCCTCTGCATGCCCCTTCACATCACAGACCCCCCCATCTCTGCCCTCACTTCACAGCACAGCCCCCCACAGCTTTGCATCCCACTTCACACCACCCTGCAGCTCTGCCCCCACTTTGCACCCCTCTGCAGCTCTGTTCTCTACTTCACACCTCCTGCAGCTTTGACCCCTCACTTCACTTCCCCCTGCAGCTCTGCCCCCACTTCACACCCCCCCTACAGCTCTGCTTTCCCACTTCACACCCCCCACTTCTGACCACAGCCCCCCCCCCCACTTCACACCACAGCCCCCCACAGCTCTAGCCCCTCACTTTCCCACTTTTGCTTAGGTGTTCAGCAGAGTGGAGAGTTGGGGACAGGACAGCTCTGGACAGGGGGGGGGGGGGGTGGTAGCTGTTTACTACCGCTTTAATATGGTAATATGTGTGTGTTTGTTGTGTGCAGTTTTATTGTGTCTCTATTTCATATCAACTTTGTCATGGTGTAAACCTTGGGTGTTCATAGGCTTTTCTAGCAGTTTATATTCTTGCAGCTATAAAAAATATATTAAAAAAACAAAACAAAAAAAAAAAAACAAGGTGATAATGCAGTTCTCTGGAAGACAGCAACATGATTCAAACTGCAACATTTTAATGAAAGTCTTTTTAACAAAGAAGCTACCAACAGAAATGCAATTGCATTGCTTGGTGTGTCAGCAGCCTGATCCCGAGGTGTGACTAGAAGCTTGCACATTATTTATGGGGCTCCTGGTATGTTATGCAAACATAGACACTTCCAGCATTCCTCTGCTGAATTTCTAATGAGACATACTTTGCAGATGAGCAGGGAAGCAGCAATAGATGTGGAAAGCCAATCAGCACAACTTTGTGATAAGAGCTTCATCTGTAGAACAATACATTGAGGTGTGATATGAAAGCTGATCTTTTGTTACGTTCTTTCTGTATACTGACACTAAAAATACATAGACTTTTTTTTTCCTCTAAAGAGCCTTTTCATCCAGGGAATAAGTCTCAATTCAAGGCAGTATGTCATTTATCATGGCGTATATGCAAGACAGGTTTATCTTTAGAAAGCAGAGTGGTGTAACCCTTTGGCCTGTACCAGAGAACATAATGGCGCACGGAGTGTTGCTAAGTATGCACATTGCTTAATGTGTCACACAGTTCCACTTAGGAGATAAAATGGTAGCTGAGACTTCACATTTACTATCCTATAAAGTATCCTATTCAGAGCACAGTTTTTAAAAATACTTGACAAAAACTAGGTGGCACGTGTGTCTCAGTTCTTTGTTTCAGCTGAATTTATATTTAGGTAAAGAACTTCCCTAAGCATTTAAAGGGTAACTTCACTTTTGTGGGGAAAAAAATAGAAAATAAAGAAAAAACAATATAGTGTATACAATTGTGACACAAATCATATTTTAATTGAACCTTATTAAAAATGACCTTTCCTTTTCAATCTGCAGCTGTTGTAATTTTCTGAAAATGCAATGCAATATGGCTGCCTGGAGCTGTTCTGTACACAGAATGTGTACTGACAACACCCCAGAAACATAATTTCCTGCTTATGTGATTGGCTCACCAATTTTCCCATAAGTCTGCCTAAGATACAAGTCAGATTTCTGGCATCCCCTGCAACAAAATTTTTTATTTTTGGTGAGATACTTCCAATAGGAACACGTCTAAAGGGATGCAGGCCCAGCAGCTTTCCTAATTAGAGCCCTGCATCTGCCACAGCTGATAGATAATTATGAAACCACTCCCATTCGACCCACTCAGCACAGGGGCACAGAGGAACAAACAATGATTTCTTCAGAATACTAAAAGGTAGGAATCTGCAACAATGTTTGTTAAAATTCCTGCAATGTACATAGATCACCCAGAGGGGAATTTCTTTTCTCAACAAAAGTGAAGTTACGCTTTAAAGGTTAACTTCACCTTTTTTTTTCTAAATTCCGGCTCCCCTATGTACCAATATACCATTAACCACTTCAGCCCCAGAAGGTTTTACCCCCTTAACCACTTTACCCCCGGAGGATTTTGCTGTCTTACGTCCAGGCCACTTTTTGCGATTCGGCACTGTGCGACTTTAACTGACAATTGCGCGGTCATGCAATGCCGTACCCAAACAAAATTTACGTCCTTTTTTTCCCCACAAACAGAGCTTTCTTTTGGTGGTATTTGATCACCTGTGCCTTTCATTTTTTGCGATATTAATAAAAAAAGCGACAATTTTGAAAAAATAACAATATTTTTCTACTTTGACAGTTAAAAAATATCCAATATATTCAATTTTTGTCATATATTTAGGCCAAAATGTATTTAGCTACATGTCTTTGACAAAAAAATTCTCAATGAGCGTATTTTTAACCGCTTTAAGACCGGCAGATTTTACCCCATTCCTGACCAGGCCATATTTTGCGATTCGGCACTGCGTTATTTTAACGGACAATTGCGCGGTCATCCAACACTGTACCCAAATTAAATGAATTTCATTTTTTTCCCACAAATAGAGCTTTCTTTTGGTGGTATTTGATCACCTGTGCGATTTTTACTTTTTGCACTATAAACAAAAAAATGCAACAATTTTGAAAAAATAACAATATTTTTCACATTTTTTTATATGAAATTCCCCCCCCAAAAAAAATGTAAAAATCAAAATTTTTTAACATTTTAGGCCAATTTGTTTTCTGCTACATATTTTTGGTAAAAAAAATCGCAATAAGCGTATTTTGATTGGTTTGCGCAAAAGTTATCGCAGCTACTAACTACGGGAAATTTATGTCATTTTTATTGTTTTTTTTTTTAACTAGTAATGGCGGCGATCTGCGATTTTTTTTGTGGGACTGCGAAATTGCGGCGGACAGATCGGACCCTTGACTGACATTTTTGACACTTTTGGGGGTACCAGTGACATTACTACAGTAATCAGTGCTATACATATGCACTGTTACTGTAAAAATGACACTGGCAGGGAAGGGGTTAACTTTTATTGGTGATCAAGGGGTTAATGTATGCCTGGTGCTTACTAACGTGTGTGGGAGGAGGGGACTATGTGACACAGGCACAGATCGCAGGTTCAGCTATGCTGAATCCTGCAATCTGACCCTGCCTGTCACTTAGGAGATCCGTCCGCTTTGTTTACACAAACGGGCGGATCTCCACACTCGATCCCCGACGATCGGGGAAGAGCAGCGGTGATCACCGCCGCTCCTCCCCTGGCCCGACTCCCGCTGTAACTGGATACAGCGGGAGCGAGCCTCCGGCGGCATGCGTGCGCCGCCCACATGGGGAGGGGTCCAGCGACGTAGGTCTACGTCGCTGGACGATAACGAGCCACTTTGCCGCAGTACGGTCAACGTGACCGGTCGGCAAGTGGTAAATGACCAGACCATTTTTTGCGATACGGCACTGCATTGCTTTCACTGGCAACTGCGCCAACGCGTGACGCTGTACACAAAATAAATATATGTTCTTTTTTTCCCCACAAATAGAGCTTTCTTTTGGTAGTATTTGATCACCTCTGCAGTTTTTATTTTTTGCGCTATAAACAAAAAAATA
>NW_028119036.1:0-16492 GCF_965119305.1 Pelophylax lessonae | reverse complement strand
AGGGAATGTGTCAGACAGGGAAAGGAATGTGACAGACAGGGAAGGCAGTGTGACAGACAGGGAAGAAGGTTTGACAGACCGGGAAGAAGGTTTGACAGACAGGGAAGAGGTGTGGCAGACAGGGAAGAGGTGTGGCAGACAGGGAAGGGGGTTTGACAGACAGGGAAGGGGGTTTGACAGACAGGGAAGGGGGTGTGAACGACAAGGAAGGGGGTGTGAATGACAGGGAAAGGGGGTGTGACAGACAGGGAAAGGGGGTGTGACAGACAGGGAAGGGGGAGTGACAGACAGGGAAGGGGGAGTGACAGACAGGGAAGGGGGAGTGACAGACAGGGAAGGGGGAGTGACAGCCAGGGAAGGGGGAGTGACAGCCAGGGAAGGGGGAGTGACAGCCAGGGAAGGGGGAGTGACAGCCAGGGAAGGGGGTGTGAAGGCCAGGGAAGGGGGTGTGACAGCCAGGGAAGGGGGTGTGACAGCCAGGGAAGGGGAATGTGACAGACAGGGAAGGGAATGTGACAGACAGGGAAGGGAATGTGACAGACAGGGAAGGGAATGTGACAGACAGGGAAGGCGGTGTGAAAGACAGGGGAGAAGGTTTGACAGACAGGGAAGAGGTGTGGCAGACAGGGAAGGGGGTATGACAGATAGGGCAGGGGTGCAACAGACAGGGAAGGTGTGTGGCAGACAGGGAAGGGGGGTGTGAAGGACAGCAAAGGGGGGTGTGAAGGACAGGGAAGGGGGTTTGACAGACAGGGAAGGGGGTGGGACAGACAGGGAAGGGGGTGGGACAGACAGGGAAGGGGGTGGGACAGACAGGGAAGGGGGTGGGACAGACAGGGAAGGGGGTGGGACAGACAGGGAAGGGGGTGGGACAGACAGGGAAGGGGGTGGGACAGACAGGGAAGGGGTGTGACAGACAGGGAAGAGGATCTGATAGACAGGGAAGGGGATTTGATAGACAGGGAAGGGGTGTGACAGACAGGGAAGGTGTGATAGACAGGGAAGGGGGTGTGACAGACAGGGAAGGGGGTGTGACAGACAGGGAAAGGGGATTGACAGACCAGGAAGGGGGTGTGACAGACCGGGAAAGGGGTTTGACAGACAGGGAAGGGAGTGTGACAGACAGGGAAGGGAGTGTGACAGACAGGGAAGGGGGTTTGAAAGACAGGGAAGGGGGTTTGAAAGACAGGGAAGGGGCGTGACAGACAGGGAAGGGGTGTGACAGACAGGGAAGGGGTGTGACAGACAGGAAATGGGGTTTGACAGACAGGGAAGGGGGTTTGACAGACAGGGAAGGGGGTTTGACAGACAGGGAAGGGGGTGTGACAGACAGGGAAGGGAGTTTGAAAGACAGGGAAGGGAGTTTGACAGACAGGGAAGGGAGTTTGACAGACAGGGAAGGGAGTTTGACAGACAGAGAAGGGGGTGTGACAGACAGGGAAGGGGGTGTGACAGAAAAGGAAGGGGGTGACAGAAAAGGAAGGGGGTGACAGAAAAGCAAGGGGGGTGTGAACGACAGGGAAGGGGGTTTGACAGACAGGGAAAAGGTGTGACAGACAAGGAAGGGGGTGCGACAGGCAGGGAAGGGGGTGTGAAAGACAGGGAAGGGGGAGTGAAAGACAGGGAAGGGTCTGAAAGACAGGGAAGGGGCTGAAAGACAGGGAAGGAGGTGTGACAGACAGGGAAGGGGGTGTGACAGACAGGGAAGGGGGTGTGACAGACAGGGAAGGGGGTGTGACGAACAGGGAAGGGGGTGTGACGAACAGGGAAGGGGGTGTGACAGACAGGGAAGGTAAGTGACAGACAGACAGGGAAAGCGGTGTGACAGACAGGTAATAGGGTTTGACCAACAGGAAAGGGGGTTTGACATACAGGAAAGGGGGTTTGACAGACAGGGGAAGGGGGGTTGACAGACACGGGAAGGGGGGTTGACAGACACGGGAAGGGGGGTTGACAGACAGGGGAAGGGGGTTGAGAGACAGGGGAAGGGGGGTACACAGACAGGGAAAGGAGGGTTGACAGACAGGGAAAGGGGGTGTGACAGACAGGGAAAGGGGGTGTGACAGACAGGGGAAGGGGGTGTGACAGACAGGGGAAGGGGGTGTGACAGACAGGGGAAGGGGGTGTGACAGACAGGGGAAGGGGGTGTGACAGACAGGGGAAGGGGGTTTCACAGACAGGGAAGGGGGTTTCACAGACAGGGAAGGGGGTTTCACAGACAGGGAAGGGGGTTTCACAGACAGGGAAGGGGGGGCGACAGACAGGGAAGGGGTGTGACAGAGAGGGTAGGGGGAGAAGGACAGGTAAGGGGGTGTGACGGACAGGGAAGGGGGTGTGACGGACAGGGGGGGATGACTGTGACAGACAGGGAGGGGGTGTGAAAGACAGGGAGGGGGTGTAACTGTGACAGACAGGGAGGGGGTGTGACAGACAGGGAAGAGGGTGTGACAGGGAAGGGGGTTTGACAGAAAGGGAAGTAGGTGTGACAGACAGGGATGGGGGTTTGACAGACAGGGATGGGGGTTTGACAGACAGGGAAGGGGGTTTAACAGACAGGGAAGGGGGTTTAACAGACATGGAAGGGGGTTTAACAGACAGGGAAGGGGGTGTGACAGACAGGGAAGGGGGTGTGACAGACAGGGAATGGGGTTTGACAGACAGGGAATGGGGTTTGACAGACAGGGAAGGGGGTGTGACAGACGGGGGGGATGTGACTGTGACAGACAGGGAGGGGGGGGTGACAGACAGGGAAGGGGGTGCGACAGACAGGGAAAGGTGTGTGACTGTGACAGACAGGGAGGGGGGTGACAGACAGGGGAAGGGGGTGTGACAGACAGGGGAAGGGGGTGTGACAGACAGGGAAGGGGGTTTGACAGACAGGGAAGGGGGTTTGACAGACAGGGAAGGGGGTTTCACAGACAGGGAAGGGGAGTGACAGACAGGGAAGGGGTGTGATAGACAGGGAAGGGGTGTGACAGAGAGGGTAGGGGGAGAAAGACAGGGAAGGGGGTGTGACAGACAGGGAAGGGGGTGTGACAAAAAGGGGGGGATGACTGTGACAGACAGGGAGGGGGTGTGAAAGACAGGGAGTCGGTGTAACTGTGACAGACAGGGAGGGGGTGTGACAGACAGGGAAGGGGGTTTGACAAACAGGGAAGGGGGTTTGAAAGACAGGGAAGGGGGTTTGACAGACAGGGAAGGGGGTTTGACAGACAGGGAAGGGGGTTTGACAGACAGGGAAGGGGGTTTGACAGAAAGGAAATGGGGTTTGACAGACATGGAAGGGGGTTTGACAGACAGGGAAGGGGGTGTGAATGACAGGGAAGGGGGTGTGAACGACAGGGAAGGGGGTGTGACAGACAGGGAAGGGGGTGTGACAGACAGGGAAGGGGGTGTGACAGACAAGGAAAGGGGATGTGACAGACAGGGAAGGCGGTGTGACAGACAGGGAAGGGGGTTTGACAGACAGGGAAGGCGGTGTGACAGACAGGGAAGGGGGTTTGACAGACAGGGAAGAGGTGTGGCAGACAGGGAAGGGGGTTTGACAGATAGGGCAGGGGTGCAAGAGACAGGGAAGGGGGGTGTGACAGACAGGGAAGGGGGGTGTGACAGACAGGGAAAGGGGTCTGACAGACAGGGAAAGGGGTCTGACAGACAGGGAAGGGGGTTTGACAGACAGAGAAGGGGGTTTGACAGACAGAGAAGGGGGTTTAACAGACATGGAAGGGGGTTTGACAGACAGGGAATGGGGTTTGACAGACAGGGAAGTGGGTTTGACAGACAGGGAATGGGGTTTGACAGACAGGGAAGGGGGTGTGACAGACAGGGAAGGAGGTTTGACAGACAGGGAAGGAGGTTTGACAGACAGGGAAGGCGGTGTGAAAGACAGGGTGGGGATGTGACTGTGACAGACAGGGAGGGGGGTGTGACAGATAGGGAAGAGGGTGTGACAGGGAAGGGGGTTTGACAGACAGGGAAGGGGGTGTGACAGACAAGGAAGGGGGTTTGAAAGACAGGGAAGGGGGTTTGACAGACAGGGAAGGGGGTTTGACAGACAGGGAAGGGGGTGTGAACGACAGGAAAGGGTGTGAACGACAGGAAAGGGTGTGAACGACAGGAAAGGGTGTGTGACAGACAGGGAAGGGGGTGCAACAGACAGGGAAGGGGGTGTGACAGACAGAGAAAAGGTGTGACAGACAGGGAAGGGGGTTAGACAGACAGGGAAGGGGGTTAGACAGACAGGGACGGGGGGTGAGTGTGACAGACAGGGAAGGGGGTGTGACAGACAGGGAAGGGGGTGTGACAGACAGGGAAGGGATGTGACAGACAGGGAAGGGGGTTTGACAGGGAGGGGGGGTTTGACAGACAGGGAAGGGGGGTGACAGACAGGGAAGGGGGTGTGACAGACAGGGAAGGGGGTGTGACAGACAGGGAAGGGGGTGTGACAGACAGGGAGAGGGGTGTGACAGACAGGGAGAGGGGTGTGAAAGACAGGCAAAGGGTGTGACAGAGAGGGTAGGGGGAGAAAGACAGGGAAGGGGGTGTGACGGACAGGGAAGGGGGTGTGACAAAAAGGGGGGATGACTGTGACAGACAGGGAGGGGGGTGTGAAAGACAGGGAGGAGGTGTAACTGTGACAGACAGGGAGGGGGGTGTGACAGACAGGGAAGAGTGTGTGACAGGGAAGGTGGTTTGACAGACAGGGACGGGGGTGTGAAAGACAGGGAAGGGGGTGTGACAGACAGATAAGGGGGTGTGACAGACAGATAAGGGGGTGTGACAGACAGGGACGGGGGTGTGACAGACAGGGACGGGGGTGTGACAGACAGGGACGGGGGTGTGACAGACAGGGACGGGGGTGTGACAGACAGGGACGGGGGTGTGACAGACAGAGAAGGGGGTGTGACAGACAGAGAAGGGGGTGTGACAGACAGAGAAGGGGTTTTGACAGACAGGGAAGGTGTGTGACAGACAGGGGAGGGGGGTGACAGACAGGGGAGGGGGGTGTGACAGACAGGGAAGGGGGGTTTGACTGAAAGGGAAGGGGGTTTGACAGACAGGGACGGGGTTGTGACAGACAGGGACGGGGTTGTGACAGACAGGGACGGGGGTGTGACAGACAGGGACGGGGGTGTGACAGACAGGGACGGGGGTGTGACAGACAGAGAAGGGGGGGTGACAGACAGAGAAGGGGGGGTGACAGACAGGGAAGGAGGTTTGACAGACAGGGAAGGAGGTTTGACAGACAGGGAAGGCGGTGTGAAAGACAGGGTGGGGATGTGACTGTGACAGACAGGGAGGGGGGTGTGACAGATAGGGAAGAGGGTGTGACAGGGAAGGGGGTTTGACAGACAGGGAAGGGGGTGTGACAGACAAGGAAGGGGGTTTGAAAGACAGGGAAGGGGGTTTGACAGACAGGGAAGGGGGTGTGACAGACAGGGAAGGGGGTTAGACAGACAGGGAAGGGGGTTAGACAGACAGGGACGGGGGGTGAGTGTGACAGACAGGGAAGGGGGTTTGACAGACAGGGAAGGGGGTGTGACAGACAGGGAAGGGATGTGACAGACAGGGAAGGGGGTTTGACAGGGAGGGGGGGTTTGACAGACAGGGAGGGGGGGTTTGACAGACAGGGAGGGGGGGTTTGACAGACAGGGAAGGGGGTGTGACAGACAGGGAAGGGGGTTTGACAGACAGGGAAGGGGGTTTGACAGACAGGGAGAGGGGTGTGACAGACAGGGAGAGGGTTGTGACAGACAGGGAGAGGGGTGTGACAGAGAGGGTAGGGGGAGAAAGACAGGGAAGGGGGTGTGACGGACAGGGAAGGGGGTGTGACAAAAAGGGGGGGGATGACTGTGACAGACAGGGAGGGGGGTGTGAAAGACAGGGAGGAGGTGTAACTGTGACAGAGAGGGAGGGGGGTGTGACAGACAGGGAAGAGTGTGTGACAGGGAAGGGGGTTTGACAGACAGGGACGGGGGTGTGACAGACAGGGAAGGGGGTGTGACAGACAGAGAAGGGGGTGTGACAGACAGAGAAGGGGGTGTGACAGACAAAGAAGGGGGTGTGACAGACAGGGACGGGGGTGTGACAGACAGGGACGGGGGTGTGACAGACAGGGACGGGGGTGTGACAGACAGAGAAGGGGGTGTGACAGACAGAGAAGGGGGTGTGACAGACAGAGAAGGGGGTTTGACAGACAGGGAAGGGGGTTTGACAGACAGGGAAGGTGTGTGACAGACAGGGGAGGGGGGTGAAAGACAGGGGAGGGGGGTGTGACAGACAGGAAAGGGGGTTTGACTGAAAGGGAAGGGGGTTGTGACAGACAGGGACGGGGTTGTGACAGACAGGGACGGGGGTGTGACAGACAGGGACGGGGGTGTGACAGACAGGGACGGGGGTGTGACAGACAGGGAAAGGGGTGTGACAGACAGGGAAGGAGGTTTGACAGACAGGGAAGGAGGTGTGACAGACAGGGAAGGGGGTTAGACAGACAGGGAAGGGGGTTAGACAGACAGGGAAGGGTGTTAGACAGACAGGGAAGGGGGTTTGACAGACAGGGAAGGGGGTGTGACAGACAGGGCAGGGGTGCAACAGACAGGGCAGGGGTGTGACAGACAGGGAAAAGGTGTGACAGAAAAGGAAGGGGGTGCGACAGACAGGGAAAGAGGTGTGACAGACAGGGAAGGGGGTTTGACGGACAGGGAAGGGGGGGAAACAGACAGGGAAGGGGGGGAAACAGACAGGGAAGGGGGGGAAACAGACAGGGAAGGGGGGTGAAACAGACAGGGAAGGGGGGTGAAACAGACAGGGAAGGGGGGGGAAACAGACAGGGAAGGGGGGGGAAACAGACAGGGAAGGGGGGGGAAACAGACAGGGAAGGGGGGGGGAAACAGACAGGGAAGGGGGGGGAAGACAGACAGGGCAGGGGGTGTGACAGACAGGGCAGGGGGTGTGACAGACAGGGAAGGGGGTGTGACAGACAGGGAAGGGGGTGTGACAGACAGGGAAGGGAGTGTGACAGACAGGGCAGGGGGTGTGACTGTGACAGACAGGGAGGGGGTGACAGACAGGGTGTGACACACAGGGAAGGGGGGGTGTGACAGACAGGGAAGGGGGGGTGTGACAGACAGGGAAGGGGGGGTGTGACAGACAGGGAAGGGGGGGTGTGACAGACAGGGGAAAGGGTTTGACAGACAGGGAAGGGGGTTTGACAGACAGGGGAGGGGGTTTGACAGACAGGGAACGGGGGTGTGACAGACAGGGAAAGGGGGTGTGACAGACAGGGAAAGGGGGTGTGACAGACAGGGAAAGGGGGTGTGACAGACAGGGAAGGAGTGTGACAGAGAGGGTAGGGGAAGAAAGACAGGGAAGAGGGTGTGACAAAAAGGGGGGGTGACTGTGACAGACAGGGAGGGGGGTGTGAGAGACAGGGAGGGGGTGTAACTGTGACAGACAGGGAGGGGGTTGTGACAGACAGGGAAGAGGGTGTGACAGGGAAGGGGGTTTGACAGACAGGGAAGTAGGTGTGACAGACAGGGAAGGGGGTTTGACAGACAGGGAAGGGGGTTTGACAGATAGGGGAAGGGGGGTATACAGACAGGGGAAGGGGGGTATACAGACAGGGGAAGGGGGGTTAACAGACAGGGGAAGGAGGGGTGACAGACAGGGGAAGGGGGTGCGACAGACAGGGGAAGGGGGTGCGACAGACAGGGGAAGGGGGTGCGACAGACAGGGGAAGGGGGTGCGACAGACAGGGAAGGGGGTGCGACAGACAGGGAAGGGGGTGCGACAGACAGGGAAGGGGGTGCGAAAGACAGGGAAGGGGGTGCGACAGACAGGGAAGGGGGTGCGACAGACAGGGAAGGGGGTGCGACAGACAGGGAAGGGGGTGCGACAGACAGGGAAGGGGGTTTGACAGACAGGGAAGGGGGTTTGACAGACAGGGAAGGGGGTTTGACAGACAGGGAAAGGGGCGTGACTGTGACAGACAGGGAAGGGGATGTGACGGACAGGATGTGACAGACAGGGAAGGGGGGGTGTGAAAGACAGGGAAGGGGGGTGTGACGGACAGGGGAAGGGGGTGTGACAGACAGGGGAAGGGGGAAAGACAGACAGGGGAAGGGGGAAAGACAGACAGGGGAAGGGGGAAAGACAGACAGGGGAAGGGGGAAAGACAGACAGGGGAAGGGGGAAAGACAGACAGGGGAAGGGGGAAAGACAGACAGGGGAAGGGGGAAAGACAGACAGGGGAAGGGGGAAAGACAGACAGGGGAAGGGGGAAAGACAGACAGGGATGGGGGGTAAGTGTGACAGACAGGAGAGGGGGTTTGACAGACAGGGAAGGGGGTGTGACAGACAGGGAAGGGGGTGTGACAGACAGGGAAGGGGGTGTGACAGACAGGGAAGGGGGTGTGACAGACAGGGAAGGGGGTGTGACAGACAGGGAAGGGATGTGACAGACAGGGAAGGGGGTTTGACAGACAGGGAAGGGGGTTTGACAGACAGGGAAGGGGGTTTGACAGACAGGGAGAGGGGTGTGACAGACAGGGAGAGGGGTGTGACAGACAGGGAGAGGGGTGTGACAGACAGGGAGAGGGGTGTGACAGACAGGGAGAGGGGTGTGACAGACAGGGAGAGGGGTGTGACAGACAGGCAAGGGGTGTGACAGAGAGGGTAGGGGGAGAAAGACAGGGAAGGGGGTGTGACGGACAGGGAAGGGGGTGTGACAAAAAGGGGGGGATGACTGTGACAGACAGGGAGGGGGGTGTGAAAGACAGGGAGGAGGTGTAACTGTGACAGACAGGGAAGAGTGTGTGACAGGGAAGGGGGTTTGACAGACAGGGACGGGGGTGTGACAGACAGGGAAGGGGGTGTGACAGACAGGGAAGGGGGTGTGACAGACAGAGAAGGGGGTGTGACAGACAGAGAAGGGGGTGTGACAGACAGAGAAGGGGGTGTGACAGACAGAGAAGGGGGTGTGACAGACAGGGGAGGGGGGTGACAGACAGGGGAGGGGGGTGTGACAGACAGGGAAGGGGGTTTGACTGAAAGGGAAGGGGGTTGTGACAGACAGGGACGGGGGTGTGACAGACAGGGACGGGGGTGTGACAGACAGGGAAGGGGGTTTAACAGACAGGGAAGGGGGTTTAACAGACAGGGAAGGGGGTTTAACAGACAGGGAAGGGGGTTTGACAGACAGGGAAGGGGGTGCGACAGACAAGGAAGGAGTGTGACAGACAGGGAATGGGGTTTGACAGACAGGGAAGTGGGTGTGACAGATAATGAAGGGGTGCAACAGACAGGGCAGGGGTGTGACAGACAGGGAAAAGGTGTGACAGACAAGGAAGGGGGTGCGACAGACAGGGAAAGAGGTGTGACAGACAGGGAAGGGGGTTTGACGGACAGGGAAGGGGGTGGGAAACAGACAGGGAAGGGGGGGGGAACAGACAGGGAAGGGGGGGGGAACAGACAGGGAAGGGGGGGAAGACAGACAGGGCAGGGGGTGTGACAGACCGGGCAGGGGGTGTGACAGACAGGGAAGGGGGTGTGACAGACAGGGAAGGGGGTGTGACAGACAGGGAAGGGGGGGTGTGACAGACAGGGAAGGGGGGGTGTGACAGACAGGGAAGGGGGGGTGTGACAGACAGGGAAGGGGGGGTGTGACAGACAGGGAAGGGGGGTGTGACAGACAGGGAGAGGGGTGTGACAGACAGGCAAGGGGTGTGACAGAGAGGGTAGGGGGAGAAAGACAGGGAAGGGGGTGTGACGGACAGGGAAGGGGGGGCGTGACAGACAGGGAAGGGGGGGCGTGACAGACAGGGAAGGGGGGGCGTGACAGACAGGGAAGGGGGGGCGTGACAGACAGGGAAGGGGGTTTGACAGATAGGGAAGGGGGTTTGACAGATAGGGAAGGGGGTTTGACAGACAGGGGAGGGGGTTTGACAGACAGGGGAGGGGGTTTGACAGACAGGGGAGGGGGTTTGAAAGACAGGGGAGAGGGGGTGACAGACAGGGGAGGGGGTGTAACAGACAGGGAACGGGGGTGTGACAGACAGGGAAAGGGGTGCGACAGACAGGGAAGGGGGTGCGACAGACAGGGAAGGGGGTGCGACAGACAGGGAAGGAGGTGTGTGACTGTGACAGACAGGGAAGGGGGTTTGACAGACAGGGTAGGGGGTGTGACAGACAGGGAAGGGGGTTTAACAGACAGGGAAGGGGGTGCGACAGACAAGGAAGGAGTGTGACAGACAGGGAATGGGGTTTGACAGACAGGGAAGGGGGTGTGACAGACAGGGAATGTGGGGTGACAGACAGGGAAGGGGGTGTGACAGAACGAAAAGGAGGTGTAACAGACAGGGAAGGGGGTGTGACTGTGACAGGGAAGGGGGTCTGACAGACAGGGAATGGGGTGTGACAGACAGGGAATGGGGTTTGACAGACAGGGAAGGGGGTTTGACAGACAGGGAAGGGGGTTTGACAGACAGGGAAGGGGGTTTGACAGACAGGGAATGGGGTTTGACAGACAGGGAATGGGGGGTGTGACAGACAGGGAATGGGGGGTGACAGACAGGGAAGGGGGGGTGACAGACAGGGAAGGGGGGCGTGACAGACAGGGAAGGGGGGCGTGACAGACAGGGGAAAGGGTTTGACAGACAGGGAAGGGGGTTTGACAGACAGGGGAGGGGGTTTGACAGACAGGGGAGGGGGTTTGACAGACAGGGGAGGGGGTTTGACAGACAGGGAACGGGGGTGTGACAGACAGGGAAAGGGGGTGTGACAGACAGGGAAAGGGGGTGTGACAGACAGGGAAGGGGTGTGACAGACAGGGAAGGAGTGTGACAGAGAGGGTAGGGGAAGAAAGACCGGGAAGAGGGTGTGACAAAAAGGGGGGGTGACTGTGACAGACAGGGGAGGGGGGCGTGACAGACAGGGAAGGGGGTTTGACAGACAGGGAAGGGGGTTTGACAGATAGGGGAAGGGGGGTATACAGACAGGGGAAGGGGGGTATACAGACAGGGGAAGGGGGGTATACAGACAGGGGAAGGGGGGTTAACAGACAGGGGAAGGAGGGGTGACAGACAGGGAAGGGGGTGCGACAGACAGGGAAGGGGGTGCGACAGACAGGGAAGGGGGTGCGACAGACAGGGAAGGGGGTGTGACAGACAGGGAAGGAGTGTGACAGACAGGGAAAGGGGTGTGACAAAAAGGGGGGGATGACTGTGAAAGACAGGGAGGGGGGGTGAGAGACAGGGAGGGGGTGTAACTGTGACAGACAGGGAGGGGGGTGTGACAGACAGGGAAGAGGGTGTGACAGGGAAGGGGGTTTGACAGACAGGGAAGTAGGTGTGACAGACAGGGAAGGGGGTGTGACAGACAGGGAAGGGGGTGTGACAGACAGGGAAGGGGGTGTGACAGACAGGGAAGGGGGTGTGACTGTGACAGACAGGGAAGGGGGTGTGACAGACAGAGAAGGGGGTTTGACAGACAGAGAAGGGGGTTTGACAGACAGGGAAGGGGGTTTGACAGACAGGGAAGGGGGTTAGACAGACAGTGCAGGGGGTGTGACAGACAGGGCAGGGGGTGTGACAGACAAGGAAGGGAGTGCGACAGACAGGGCAGGGGTGTGAAAGACAGGAAAGAGGTGTGTGACTGTGACAGACAGGGAAGGGGGTGTGACAGACAGAGAAGGGGGTTTGACAGACAGAGAAGGGGGTTTGACAGACAGAGAAGGGGGTTTGACAGACAGGGAAGGGGGTTTGACAGACAGGGAAGGGGGTTTGACAGACAGGGAAGGGGGTTTGACAGACAGGGAAGGGGGTTTGACAGACAGGGAAGGGGATTTGACAGACAGGGAAGGGGGTGTGACAGACAGGGAAAGGGGCGTGACTGTGACAGACAGGGAAAGGGGCGTGACTGTGACAGACAGGGAAAGGGGCGTGACTGTGACAGACAGGGAAGGGGATGTGACGGACAGGATGTGACAGACAGGGAAGGGGGGGTGTGAAAGACAGGGAAGGGGGGTGTGACAGACAGGGGAAGGGGGAAAGACAGACAGGGGGAAGGGGGAAAGACAGACAGGGGGAAGGGGGAAAGACAGACAGGGGGAAGGGGGAAAGACAGACAGGGGGAAGGGGGAAAGACAGACAGGGGAAGGGGGAAAGACAGACAGGGAAGGGGGTTTGACAGGGAGGGGGGGGTTTGACAGACAGGGAGGGGGGGTTTGACAGACAGGGAAGGGGGTTTGACAGACAGGGAAGGGGGTTTGACAGACAGGGAAGGGGGTTTGACAGGGAGGGGGGTGACAGACAGGGAAGGGGGTTTGACAGACAGGGAAGGGGGTGTGACAGACAGGGAGAGGGGTGTGACAGACAGGGAGAGGGGTGTGACAGACAGGGAGAGGGGTGTGACAGACAGGCAAGGGGTGTGACAGAGAGGGTAGGGGGAGAAAGACAGGGAAGGGGGTGTGACAAAAAGGGGGGGATGACTGTGACAGACAGGGAGGGGGGTGTGAAAGACAGGGAGGAGGTGTAACTGTGACAGACAGGGAGGGGGTGTGACAGACAGGGAAGAGTGTGTGACAGGGAAGGGGGTTTGACAGACAGGGACGGGGGTGTGACAGACAGGGAAGGGGGTGTGACAGACAGGGAAGGGGGTGTGACAGACAGAGAAGGGGGTGTGACAGACAGAGAAGGGGGTGTGACAGACAGAGAAGGGGGTGTGACAGACAGGGAAATGGGTTTGACAGACAGGGAAGTGGGTGTGACAGACAGGGAAAGAGGTGTGACAGATAGGGAAGGGGTGTGACAGACAGGGAAGGGGGTTGGACAGACGGGGAAGGGGGTTGGACAGACAGGGAAGGTGTGTGACAGACAGGGCAGGGGGTGTGACAGACCGGGCAGGGGGTGTGACTGTGACAGACAGGAAATGGGGTTTGACAGACAGGGAAGGGGTTTTGACAGACAGGGAAGGGGGTTTGACAGACATGGAAGGGGGTTTGACAGACATGGAAGGGGGTTTAACAGACAGGGAAGGGGGTTTAACAGACAGGGAAGGGGGTTTAACAGACAGGGAAGGGGGTTTGACAGACAGGGAAGGGGGTTTGACCGACAGGAAAGGGGGTGTGAACGACAGGAAAGGGGGTGTGACAGACAGGAAAGGGGGTGTGACAGACAGGAAAGGGGGTGTGACAGACAGAGAAAAGGTGTGACAGACAGGGAAGGGGGTGTGACAGACAGGGAAGGGGGTGTGACAGACAGGGAAGGGGGTGTGACAGACAGGGAAGGGGGTGTGACAGACAGGGAAGGGGGTGTGACAGACAGGGAAGGGAGTGTGACAGACAGGGAAGGGAGTGTGACAGACAGGGAAGGGAGTGTGACAGACAGGGAAGGGAGTGTGACAGACAGGAGGGGATGTGACTGTGACAGACAGGGAGGGGGGTGTGACAGATAGGGAAGAGGGTGTGACAGGGAAGGGGGTTTGACAGACAGGGAAGGGGGTGTGACAGACAAGGAAGGGGGTTTGAAAGACAGGGAAGGGGGTTTGACAGACAGGGAAGGGGGTTAGACAGACAGGGGCGGGGGGTGAGTGTGACAGACAGGGAAGGGGGTTTGACAGACAGGGAAGGGATGTGACAGACAGGGAAGGGGGTGTGACAGACAGGGAAGGGGGTGTGACAGAGAGGGTAGGGGGAAAAAGACAGGGAAGGGGGTGCGACGGACAGGGAAGGGGGTGTGACAAAAAGGGGGGGATGACTGTGACAGACAGGGAGGGGGGTGTGAAAGACAGGGAGGAGGTGTAACTGTGACAGACAGGGAGGGGGGTGTGACAGACAGGGAAGAGTGTGTGACAGGGAAGGGGGTTTGACAGACAGGGAAGGGGTGTGACAGACAGGGAAGGGGGTGTGACAGACAGGGAAGGGGGTGTGACAGACAGAAAAGGAGGTGTAACCGACAGGGAAGGGGTGTGACAGACAGGGAAGGGGGTGTGACAGACAGGGAAGGGGGTGTGACAGACAGGGAAGGGGGTGTGACAGACAGGGAAGGGGGTGTGACAGACAGGGAAAGGGGTCTGAGACAGGGAAGGGGGTTTGACAGACAGGGAAGGGGGTTTGACAAACAGGGAAGGGGGTTTGACAGACTGGGAAGGTTTGTGTGACAGACAGGAAAGGGGGTTTGACAGACAGGCAAGGGGGTTCGACAGACAGGCAAGGGGGTGACAGACAGGGGAGGGGGGTGTGACTGACAGGGAAGGGGGGTGTGACAGACAGGGAAGGGGGGTGTGACAGACAGGGAAGGGGGGTGTGACAGACAGGGAAGGGGGGTGTGACAGACAGGGAAGGGGGGTGTGACAGACAGGGAAGGGGGTTTGACTGAAAGGGAAGGGGGTTTGACTGAAAGGGAAGGGGGTTTGACTGAAAGGGAAGGGGGTTTGACTGAAAGGGAAGGGGGTTGTGACAGACAGGGACGGGGTTGTGACAGACAGGGAAGGGGGTGTGACAGACAGGGAAGGGGGTGTGACAGACAGAGAAGGGGGTGTGACAGACAGAGAAGGGGGTGTGACAGACAGAGAAGGGGGTGTGACAGACAGAGAAGGGGGTGTGACAGACAGAGAAGGGGGTGTGACAGACAGGGCAGGGGGTGTGACAGACAGGGCAGGGGGTGTGACAGACAGGGCAGGGGGTGTGACAGACAGGGCAGGGGGTGTGACAGACAGGGCAGGGGGTGTGACAGACAGGGAAGGGGGTGCGAAAGACAGGGAAGGAGGTGCGAAAGACAGGGAAGGAGGTGCGAAAGACAGGGAAGGAGGTGTGAAAGACAGGGAAAGGGGGTGTGACAGACAGGGAAAGGGGGTGTGACAGACCGGGAAAGGGGGTTTGACAGACAGGGAAAGGGGGTTTGACAGACAGGGAAAGGGGGTTTGACAGACAGGGAAAGGGGGTTTGACAGACAGGGGAGGGGGTTTGACAGACAGGGAAGGTGTGTGACAGACAGGGGAGGGGGGTGACAGACAGGGGAGGGGGTGACAGACAGGGGAGGGGGGTGACAGACAGGGGAGGGGGGTGTGACAGACAGGGAAGGGGGGTGTGACAGACAGGGAAGGGGGGTGTGACAGACAGGGAAGGGGGGTGTGACAGACAGGGAAGGGGGGTGTGACAGACAGGGAAGGGGGTTTGACTGAAAGGGAAGGGGGTTTGACTGAAAGGGAAGGGGGTTTGACTGAAAGGGAAGGGGGTTTGACTGAAAGGGAAGGGGGTTGTGACAGACAGGGACGGGGTTGTGACAGACAGGGAAGGGGGTGTGACAGACAGGGAAGGGGGTGTGACAGACAGAGAAGGGGGTGTGACAGACAGAGAAGGGGGTGTGACAGACAGAGAAGGGGGTGTGACAGACAGAGAAGGGGGTGTGACAGACAGAGAAGGGGGTGTGACAGACAGGGCAGGGGGTGTGACAGACAGGGCAGGGGGTGTGACAGACAGGGCAGGGGGTGTGACAGACAGGGCAGGGGGTGTGACAGACAGGGCAGGGGGTGTGACAGACAGGGAAGGGGGTGCGAAAGACAGGGAAGGAGGTGCGAAAGACAGGGAAGGAGGTGCGAAAGACAGGGAAGGAGGTGCGAAAGACAGGGAAAGGGGGTGTGACAGACAGGGAAAGGGGGTGTGACAGACCGGGAAAGGGGGTTTGACAGACAGGGAAAGGGGGTTTGACAGACAGGGAAAGGGGGTTTGACAGACAGGGAAAGGGGGTTTGACAGACAGGGGAGGGGGTTTGACAGACAGGGAAGGTGTGTGACAGACAGGGGAGGGGGGTGACAGACAGGGGAGGGGGTGACAGACAGGGGAGGGGGGTGACAGACGGGGGAGGGGGGTGACAGAATCCAAACAGGGAAGACCGCTCTAGGTGAGACTGGAATCAGGTGCTGGTCGGATCCGCAATCCAGGATAGCTTCAAACAACAAAAGGAATGACCGCACTTCCGATAAATTTCAAAAAAGGAGTGTCTTTATTCCACATCAATCGAATTGGTAAATACCGATACACACTGTGAGTGCAGGACAATCGGTGGACGCGTTTCACGACTGGATGTGTCGCTTATTCATCACCAAGTTCACTCTGGATGTACATCGGCCATATATACACCCCATACATACAGCTGGCAACAATTGGAGTCATCAAGCTCGTTGTTCCTCCCTTTGGTCAGCTGTTGGGAATCTACAGCTAGATTGCACAGACAGAGTGACCCCAACAAAATCCAAACTTCAAAACACTTGTGCAAAAACATTTTACATATGTATGGATATCAATCGAAATGAATATCCTTAGTGGTAAGTGCTAAAGTAGAAAAAAATAGAAAAACATCAAGAATAAAAACATATTCAGTGTATGTGATATGTTTATCATACATATAAAAAGAATATATATGTGTATAAAGTATAAATGAGAAGAATATGTATTAAAGACCTTGTGAGTAACCATGAAAATAAAAATAAAATGAAA
>NW_028119037.1:0-16544 GCF_965119305.1 Pelophylax lessonae | reverse complement strand
AATCAAGGGTCCATCTTTTGAACTCAGCTACAAAGTCTTCTACAGGTCTCCTTCCTTGTTTTAAAGCCCTCAATTGAATATCAGCAGTACTCTGCCTGTTGGGGTCATCATATAAACTAGCGAGTTCTGCTAGGAATAAAGAATAGGAGTTCAGAAGCTGATCATTTTTCTCAAAGAGAGAGTCTGCCCAGGCCCGTGGATCACCCGTTAAGTATGAGATAACGGTACAGACTTTAATTTGATCAGTAGGGTATGTACGAGGTTTTAACAAAAAAAGCAATTGACATGCGTTTTTGAATTCACGAAATTTTTTCCGATCACCTGTAAACACTAGAGGAGGGTTTATTTTAGGTTCAGGGGGTTGAGCAGCAGTGAGCCGTGAAAGACGGGTTACCTGCTGTATCAGAGTCTGATTTTCTTCTTTTACTTCAGTAAGAGCAAGCATTAATGCATTTACTTGTTGTGTTAATTGTGTCACTTGAGTGGGTAATTCTGCTGAATCCATTTTTTAGGTTCGCTCAATCTGTAACGCTCCTGCGTTTTTGTAGTAGGCTGGATTTGCAGCTGCAGAATCTCCACTCAGTAGTCATGTAGAGATGTGTTGAATAACCAGATCCAACTCTCCAGACTCATCACTGTGGGTCTGTCAGCTTCAGCATACAGATATACACACTCAATAAGATGTTCCTGGAGTGATAGGATGTATATGTTAGTATGAAGATGATGTGCTGAAGGGACAGGTGTGAACAGTGACAGAGATGGTAAGCACTTGATAGAAATGTTCAGGAGAGTATTAGATGGTATTAGGTAGAATGCAGATAGGTTAGTAATCGAGTATGGTAACAGGTGGTAAGGACAGCAGATGACAAATACAGGATAGACTAACCCAGTGCAAGGATAGATGGTAGTAGACTCAAGAGCTAGCAATCTATGTAACAATGCAGATGATAGAATTAGTATGCATAGATAGTAACAGTCCTTAATGTGCAGAGGTAGATAGTGTAAGTAAGGGTATGGAGGATTCCCCTGTGGGGTACTTATCACTAGTAAGGTTAGTAGTAGAAGGGTCCAGTAGTGAGGGAGTGATCCAGTAGCGAGATACAGGGATCAGTAGCGAGGTTCCGGTCTGTTTCCAAGTAAGAGAGAATAGCTGGAGGTTCCGGTAGCAAGACAAGCTTGTAAGCATGTGGACACACAGGCAGGGATAGAGAGTGAAAGCAGTAAGCCAAGAGTGATCCGGTAGCGAGATACGGGATCAGTAATGAAACTAGTTCAGGTAGCGAGATACAGGAGCGAGTGACATCAAGTATGGCTGCTCTGCAGACGGCTTGAACAAACTAACCATGCGGTTAGAACGAACAATGTGAGAGAGAACGCCGGCGGTTGAAATAGCCGCTCTGCGGCACTCGGCGATGACGTCATCCGTCTTAAAGGTGTATGCGTACCACCTAATTAGAAAGGTGGGACGCATATTGAAAGAAAAGTGGAAAATAAGGGTACCAGAGGTACCAGAATCTTACACAACCTTAGCCAAGAAAGGCTTGCCTCACTTCTTACTTGCTGCCAGGAACATGATTCCATGAATCAACCAAAAAATTAACTTTTGCTTCCACAATTGCACTGAGGTGACCCACCTTCAGCACTTAAAATAACTAGTACAACAATAGTCCAACACCACAACAGGTACCCTACTTATGTGAGCACATGGACTATATAGATTATCTTTCCGGATTCTCCGTGATTTAAAACCATTTTCTCATTCTCTTGCACACCTTAATGCTGAAGGATTTATCCCCCTCCTGATCACTCAATATCATCTCCCCACCTTTGGTTTCCCTCTAACCACATATGACTTATCACTAGTAAGGTTAGTAGTAGAAGGGTCCAGTAGTGAGGGAGTGATCCAGTAGCGAGATACAGGGATCAGTAGCGAGGTTCCGGTCTGTTTCCAAGTAAGAGAGAATAGCTGGAGGTTCCGGTAGCAAGACAAGCTTGTAAGCATGTGGACACACAGGCAGGGATAGAGAGTGAAAGCAGTAAGCCAAGAGTGATCCGGTAGCGAGATACGGGATCAGTAATGAAACTAGTTCAGGTAGCGAGATACAGGAGCGAGTGACATCAAGTATGGCTGCTCTGCAGACGGCTTGAACAAACTAACCATGCGGTTAGAACGAACAATGTGAGAGAGAACGCCGGCGGTTGAAATAGCCGCTCTGCGGCACTCGGCGATGACGTCATCCGTCTTAAAGGTGTATGCGTACCACCTAATTAGAAAGGTGGGACGCATATTGAAAGAAAAGTGGAAAATAAGGGTACCAGAGGTACCAGAATCTTACACAACCTTAGCCAAGAAAGGCTTGCCTCACTTCTTACTTGCTGCCAGGAACATGATTCCATGAATCAACCAAAAAATTAACTTTTGCTTCCACAATTGAACTGAGGTGACCCACCTTCAGCACTTAAAATAACTAGTACAACAATAGTCCAACACCACAACAGGTACCCTACTTATGTGAGCACATGGACTATATAGATTATCTTTCCGGATTCTCCGTGATTTAAAACCATTTTCTCATTCTCTTGCACACCTTAATGCTGAAGGATTTATCCCCCTCCTGATCACTCAATATCATCTCCCCACCTTTGGTTTCCCTCTAACCACATATGACTTTAGCCTTTCTATTTCCCTCCAACTTTACCTATCTATCCTAACTCTAATATATATCTTTCTTCCTCTTTTCCTCTGATTCCAAGCACCAGGACACTGCAACTCAGCTAAGATGCCCTTGTAAAGTTGTATCTAACAAGGGGTTTTGATATAGAACAGAAATATGTGCTTTAGAAACTAGCACATAAGGCTGCTTGCAGTAGGTACACTTGCTAAATACCTAAAGTAACTGATCCCAGTGTTAGAAGATTGCTACACAAATGTGGGAAAGTGTGAATGGTGTACAAGTGCCCTCAAGTGCCTGCCTGTACCTTCCCCTTACTTTTCAAGTGCCAAAGCCCAGAGTATTCTCTTAGCGTGTGGATCAGCCCTTGACTTTTTCTGGGAAAGTCAACATTTGCATATCAGAGCTCCATTGTTTCAGAGGACCTGAGATACTTGTGAAATTAATATAAGATACATATAGGCATTTGAGAATAGCTGCACTTCATTCAGATTGTCACTATAATATATTTTTGGAAGTAGGTAAAGAAATGCTGGCAGCATACAATTAAACTTTTACTTTTCTCTTTTTTGTAACCTGTAAAATATTGACGTACACTTGCTCCCTCAGCTGCAGCAATTTCTGCTGTCTAATTAGCTTTATCAGTGCCATTTATCTAACATAAAATCAGCACTTCCTGGAATCTTGGACTTTTGGGCCACATGTGGCTGCTTACTTCCCACCAGTGAATTTTCAAGATTTACAATGGTCGTGGAAATGTTTCCTTTGTTTATTTTCAGGGACATTGCAGATGTACCAACCAACATGCAGTGACTTTTCTTATGATAACCTACTCCACTCTACCACTGTACTCTATTGGAGGAACGAATGAAGTTCAAACTAGAAGATCTCTGGTAGGAAAACAAAACACAAAGGTTTTAAAAAGGTAGTGGGACAGATATCATAAGTATATTATATATATATATAGTATATACTGTATATATATATGAGTATTCTGTTTGAGAAATGTTCATTTCAGCACATCTTTGGAATGATTTTGTCTATTATCTAATTATTATTATTATCATTATATTATCCTCATTATTATTATTATTTATTATTATACATATTTATTGTACTTGTTACTGCAAGTAATATTTAAGTCATATGTTTTTATTATCATTATAATATCATAATTATTATTACTTATTTTTATACCTAGTTATTGTACTAGTTACTGCAAGTTACCATATGTTGAAGGGATTTGTTTAATACACTTTTTTTTATTATCCCTCTTTCTTTGTCGTTCTACGTATGCCCATGCTATCTGTGAGGAATATATTATTAAATTGACAACTGTGTGTAAAAAAAAAAAATGTTAATTTTCTTCCAAAAAAATTTTGTGGCAAAAATAATGAAGTCTTCAAAAGACTCATCATGCCTCTTAAAAAATACTTTGGAGTGTTTACTCTCCAAAATGTGGTCATTTTGTGGGTGATTCTACTGTCTTGGTGCTCCATTGCCTCCACAAATGTAAGAAGTAGTCAGGAAATTAGATGTATAATTTAGGCCCCTAAAAAACCTGGAAGTGCTCTCTGGATTTTGTGAAAAGTCTCACACATGTCGTATCCCCACACCTAGAAGGATTAGAAGAATGTGTTTTGGTATGATTCTAAGTATGCCTATACTGTATGTTAGAAAAATTCTTATTACACCCTTGTGTATAAAAATGCATTTTAATTTTCATTCCACATTTTGCAAAAACTTGTGGCAAAAAAAGGAAATCTTCAAAAGACTCACCATTCCTCTTAGCAAATATCTTGGGCTTCTGCTTTCCAAAATGTGATAATTTTGGGGGTGTTTTTACTGCCTCCAGGGCCTCCAAAAATGTGATAGTTAGATGCGTAATTTATGCTCCTGGAACACATAGGTGTTCCTTGGATTTTGGTCCCTCTATGTGGTTGGGCTGTCTAGTATGCCTATGATGTGTGTTAGACTTCAAAAGTGGTAATTTTGCCTGTGGTGTGTGTTAGAAGTATCTCATTATGTGACAACTTGTGTAAAAAAAAAATAATAATAATTTTTTTCTGCATTTTCCAAAAACTTGTGGCAAAAAATGACATTTTTGAAGACTCACTATCCTTTTCAGAAAATACCTTGGAGTGTTTGCTTTCCAAAATGTGGTCATTTGGTGGGTGTTTCTCTTGTCCTGACACTTCAGGGACTCAAGAAATATGATAAGTAGTCAGGAAATTAGATATGTAATTTAAAGTGGTTCTAAAGGCTGAAGGTTTTTTACCTTCATGCTTTCTATGGATTCTGCAATTCTTTTGCACAGAGCTGGTAAGTATAGACATGCTTGTTATTTTAAAAAAAATCCTTTACAACTTCTTTAAGCTCCTTGAAATCCCAAAGGTGCTCCTTAGATTTTGGATCCCTCTATGCATCTAGGCTGTGAAAAGGTCTCACACATGTGGTATCCCCATACTCGGAAAGCATAATTGTAAGTATGCAGATGCTGTGTGTAAGAAATCATTTGTTAAAATGACAACTTTCATTAATTTCCTAATTTTCCAAAAACTTATGACAAAAAATTACAACTTCATCATACTTTTTACTAAATACAGTGGTCTGTCTACTACTTCAATGCGATTTCAAAGCCACAGAGGAACTGTTCTTCATAATTATAAAGAAACAGTAATCATTTTTTATAAGCCTAAAAAGAACCATCACATGACACTAAAAATAGATATCGGTAATTGGTATCAGGTAGATAAAGTATCGGTACTCGTACTTGGTCCTAAAAAAACTGGTATCAGTTCATCCTTAATATATACTGTAGTTTGTAGACTATATAACTTTCTCACAGCCTAAATATTATACATGGATTATATTTACCAAAGAAATTTAGCAGAATACATTTTGGCCTAATTTTATGAGGAAAGACCTGACATCACAGCTCACATACCTAGAATTCAGGGAAGACTGCAGGATATGGAATATGCTTTTTACACCAAAAATAACAAAAATAGAATCCACTAGATAAACCAGCTTGTGCTTTTGCAGATTGTCATAATATTTAATAAATGGTCAGCCCTACAGGTGTTACACTGAAAAGTGGCATAAAGGTGTAGGTGAAGATTGGTGAGCTAGTCAACTACTGGCTTCAGAGATTCCAACTATGTAATTCCCCCTGTATTGGTACCTGGTTCTGCTCCCTCAACTCAACTCAGCTATAGGTATATCCACCAACCTTTAAGAGTTTGGTCCCCTTGTGCTTCAATCTACATACCATAAAATAATTAAAACTACTGCTGGGTGAACGTGATACCTCTTAAAGGATGCAAACACTTTGGTGACTTTGGAGTTCATAGATGTTGCCATTGGGTTCTCCAAGATATACTATTAATGTAATAAATTAGTTATACAGTAAGTATCAAATGCTGCAGTATCTGAAAGTAATGTTTTCCTTTGAACATATTCTCTAGATGAAGCTGAGAAGAGTGCTCACATGACTGAGATCTTTTCCTGATACATACTGGTTCAGGGAACCAATAAATGATGCAACAAGAAAAGACAGAGTATTGTATTATCAACTGCCATCAACCACTTCTGGACAGGAAGGTTTTCCCCCTAATGACCAGGCCATTTTTTGCGATATGGCACTGTATTACTTAAACTGACAACTACGCGGTCATGCGATGCTGTACCCAAATAAAATTGATGTTCTTTTTTTCCCACAAACAGAGCTTTCTTTTGGTGGTATTTATCACCTCTGTGATTTTTATTTATTGCGCTATAAACAAAAAAGAGCGACAATTCTGAAAAAAAAAAAACAATATTTTTTACTTTCTGCTATAAAACATTCCCAATAAAAATGTTTTAAAAATCACATGTTTTTCATCATTTTAGGCCAATATGTATTCTTCTACATATTTTTGGTAAAAGTGTATATTGATTGGTTTGCACAAAAGTTATCGCGCCTACAAACTACGGGATAGATTTATGTCATTTTTATTTATTTGTTTATTTTTACTGTAGCACCCTTCTAGTCAGGTGCTAGGTAAAAGCATTTGTTTTGCTCCATCTGCTTATCAGGGTAGTCTGATCATATCTGATAGTTAGGCCTGCTCATTGTGCTCAGTGTGTATTCCTTGACTGTTGGATGGACTGTTACTATGGGTAACCCAGGGGAATCTGCACTCAGCAGCTCCCTAGGGGGCAGTGCTACATTTGGGGGGCTCATCTGGGATGTCGTCCTGGGCTACTGGAATGGTTGCTAATGGCAACGGCCGATCAGGCTGAGCTTGATCGGTGGTTAGGCCTGCTCATTGTGCCCAGTGTCTGTATCCAATAGGGAGGCCTGTTGGACAGTGGGGGAAACCTGGCTAATGATACACAGGCTTTTGTAACCATCCCAGTGAGTTGGCACCTGGAGAGGTGCATCATGGGATTGGAAATAAAAGCCAAGAGCACATGAGGCAGGAGGTCTTTGGGCAAGAATCCAGGTCCCAGGAGGAGGGTGACGGCTGTCTCTCCTCCTGTCAACAAGGAAGTTGGTCGCCCTAGTGAGCCAGAGTGTGATGCTGAGCCAGAAGGGCTAGGATACTGACAGTGGAGTTGAAGGCAGAGTGACTGGTGGAAAAACAGTGTCCATGAGTACCCGGGAGCTTGCCAGGGGTCTGCCCAGTAAGGGGACCACTCCAGTGGGGTCAGTGGACAGAAGCTAACACACACAGCAAGTAGAGAAAGTGGGTGCCAAGGTAGGGTACTGAAGGTTCAACACAACAGAATCACATTTACTATCTTCACTGCAGTATCAAGGTGAAGGAGTGGCCTTGCCGCATTCTACATCTAGTGTCCTCAACATTTGTGCATAGTTCAAGTTGGAGTATCCCACTCATCCTTTCTCCCATCCAAGTTCCAAAATAAAACACAAAAAAACAAATCCCCTGGACTGTTCATTGACTGAGCCAAATCTAAAGTGATAAGTTTATGGACTGTTGCTATAGGTAATCCAGGGGAATCAGCACAGTGTTTACAACCGCAGACCGCCATTCTGTCTCCATGGGGAGCGATCAGGGGGTGCCAGGTGGCAATCGCGGCCACCGGACCCACTGATTTGCTCCTCCTGTAGCCAATCAGCACGTGCCCACCCCCACTAGCGGCCCCGCGAAACGACGTACAGTTACGTCGTTTTGCAGGATAGAGCCGACTTGCCGCAGTATATGAACTGCTGGTGGTCAGCAAGTGGTTAAAAAGACATACAGTACGTTACTATATTCTGTATGCATTGGTTAATTTGCTTACATTTGCTAATATGTGACTAGCCGCAATTAGCTGAATTAACAATTTACTTTAATTTCTCCTCGTTACAAGAGAGGAAATTCTGTATTTACAAAAATATTTTAGCATAAGATTATTCTTTTCAGCCATCACATTTAAAAGCAGAAGGAAATGCCTTATTATGGTTCAGTGGCAAACACTCATGGGTCACTTACAGTGATAATATTACCTTCTTGGTGCTCACCATAGAAGCGGTGTTGTGCTGTGAATAATGAAAATAAGAAAGGGCCGATGTTGAAGTAGGAAGCAGCAACGGAGGGAGAGTCACTGAACCATAACTAACAGCAACTGTGAACCATTATTAAAACCAATGTTATCCCCTTCCTCTTATTATCCTAAGCTTAACTGTTTTCCTTTACATTACAGGGGGGAAAGGTTAACAAATAAGCACATATAAATGTGGGATTTCCTGAATAACTACAATTTAAATTGCTATTTGAAATATGTTTCTTGTGAGCCCTGAAGCAGAGGGCCAGACTAAAACAAAATGTGGAATTTTTGTTCAAAAAAGAGTGAATATATCATTAAATCCATCATCCACATCAGTAAATTATAGAAGCCTGTGTAGTGCATTTCATGCTCCTGCTTAGTACAAAAATGAATAATATGTTAGCCTTACAAACAATAAAGTGCTTTTTATTAAAGATTTACTTTTTTTTGCTTAACATACACCTGCCATGAATGGAGTTTGCCATTTGTGGCCTTGCCTAAAATGCAATATGCCTGGAGGGCTGTGGCCAAAGTCATTAATTTCCTATGACAGGTATCAAGTAATTAGTCACAGTCAACTGGACTTGTTCTGAAATGTTAAAGATGTTTTGCAGCACATCCAAGCCAGTTCAGTTCTAATGAGTTTCAATAAAATACCCCAGCATTAAAGTATAACTAAAGGCAAAACCTTTTTTTTTTTTTTTTTGAGTTTTGGACAGAGTAGAGGGAGATTAGACGCCCTGTCAGTTTCATTTCTGCCTCTACCCCTGTTAGGGAGATTCATCCTCTTAGTTTGTCCTGTTTACAATTATCATTAAAAGTTAAAGTAAAATAAAATCCCAAATTTTGGGTTATACTCAGAAAAGTAATAGAGGGGAAATCTTCCAATGGGGACACTAGTTCTGGTGACCTGGGGTTCCCCAAGAAATTCCCTTAGTTTGCAGGGATTTTCTCACACTTCCTGTTTGGGTATGGGACAGGAAGTAAAGGAATATCTCCACAATGGTACACAGATGGAAAAAAAAATCTGACAGGGGTTATAATCCCCCATACTCTATCCAAAATGAAACAAAAAATGTTGCCCATAGTTCTAGTTTAATATCCACATCTATAGGCATACCATGGCCTGGATAAATGAGAACCTTCACAGACATAGCATCAGGTGTATTGAATGACTTGGCCTAAATCCTAGCTCCTTTCACACCCTTCCTACCCAGACCAATTTTCAGCTTTTAATGCTCTTACACTTTAAGTGACAATTACTCAGTTATGCTACACTGTACCCAAATGAAATTTTTGTCATTTTTTCACACAAATAGAGCTTTTTTTGGTGGTAACTATTCACCACTGTGTTTTCATTTTTTTAGCGATATAAGTGAAAAAAGAGTGAAAATTTAGAAATATACAATATTTTCTACTTTATGTTTTCAAAAAAATACAATAAAATCAAATCTAGTCATAAATTTAGGCCTGAATGTATTCTGCTACATGTCTTTGGTAAAAAAAAAAAAAATCCTGATAAGCATATGATAATAGGTTTGTGTGAAAGTTATAGTGTCTACAAGCTATGCTAGGTATCACTGAAAATTGATTAATCCTGATTTACTGACTGCCTATCTCATTTCTTGAGACCCCAAAATGTCAGGACAGATCAAATACCCCCCAAATGGCCCCTTTTAGTGAAGATGACAGTACAAGGTATTTAGTAAGAGACACAGTGAGTTTTTTAATGTTGCAATTTTTTGTCCACAATTGTTTGGAAAATTAAGAATTTTTTTTCTTTTTTCCACATAATTTTTATTTTAACAAGTTATTTCTCACAAACTTGCAATTACATTCCAAAATATATTCTGCTACTCCTCCTGAGTATGACAATACCACATGTGTGAGACTTTTCCACAGCCTGGCCACATACAGAGACCCAACATCCAGGTAGCACCGTCAGGCATTCTAAAGGCATAAATTACACATTTAGTTTCTTGATTACCTATCACAATTTGAAGGGCCTGGAATACCCAGGACAATGGAATTACCCACAAAATTACCAAATTTTGGGAAGCAAACACCTTAATATATACTGTACGAGACATAATGAGTCTTTTGAACATGCCATTTTTTTTCCATAAGTTTTTGGAAAATGTGGAAAGAAAATTAAAACATTTTTTTTTACACAAAGTTGTCAATTTATAAAATATTTCTAACACATAGCATGTACATACCAAGAATTACACCTTAAAATACATTCTGCTACTCCTCCTGAGTATGGCGATACCATATGTGTGAGACTTTTCCACAGCGTGGCCACATACATAGGCCCAACATCCAAGTAGCACCATCAGGCGTTCTAAAGGCATAAATTACACATTTTTTTTCCTGACTAACTATCACAATTTTGAAAGCTCTGGAGAACCAGGACAATGGAAAGCAGACACCCTAATATATATTCTATGAGGCAAAATGAGTCTTTTGAATGTTTTATTTTTTTCCACAAGTTTTTGAAAAATGTGGAAAAAAAATGAAAACTTATTTCTTTACACAAAGGTTTAAATATTTCAACAACATACATGCATGTACATACCAAGAATGACACCCTAAAATACATTCTCCTACTCCTGCTGACTATTGCGATACCACATGTGTGAGACTTTTCAACAGCCTGGCCACATACATAGGCCCAACATCCAAGTAGCACCTTCAGGCTTCTAACTCGTAGAATGTACATACCAAAAATTACACCCCAAAATACATTCTGCTGAGCAAAGGGTTAAAAAAAGGATTGCTTGTGGTTTTAGCAGGCAGGAATACTGTCCCAGCACAGGCAAACCATTGGTCCAGACAGCCAAAGGAATTGTACAGGAATTGTCCAAGCAGCAGGCAGAAATATGCCAAAGTATTGGTCCTGGCAGTAGGCAAAAACATGGTCCATAAGCAGGCAGTTCAGGTGGCAGGTAGAGGCATTGCCAGTTTATGTGGCAGGCAGAGGCATTGCCAGTTCAGGTGGCAGCAGTATAAGGCTTAGGGCCTCGGTCAGGTAAGACCTAAGGACAGGGGTAGAGGCTTCTTCCCACCCAAATCTTTTCGAAGCTTCCAAGTCTCCAGATCCTAACCCGAGAAAACAAAAACCCGGAGAAAGCCAAAAATGTTTTCTCCACTATGAAAATATATTCTGGAACCCTCACATATGTAAGACCCCTGTTCGGTCTTGAATCCCACTATACAGTGGCAGAGCAATTGATCAGTTCAGGTGGCAGGCAAAAAGCATGGTCATTTACCGGCTCAAGTCAATTTACATGAATGGCAGAAATGTGGTTGGCAGAGGCATAGTCTATAAACAGTCGGGGTCATACAAAGAAATAGCAGATAGTGGAAACTGGAAAAATATCTTTACTTCACATATACTTCAATAATAGTGTAGTGAAGTGTGATAGATTTGACAGCACTCTCCAATACATTGGTCCGTGCTGTCCCACAGGTCACAGTCTTCTTCAGGTGGAGATAGCTGAAAAGTGGGGGACTTTAATAAAGTTGGAAATCCTAGGTATAACCCATGGCCCTGTCACATGCCTTGTAAAATGTTACCCCATATTTTGCCCGTTTACTAGGGAGGTATTGTTTGATGCCAAGTCTTCTATTGAAGTAGACTAGGGATTCATCCACACAAATATTTATATTGAAATTAAACATTTGCTTGAAGCTAGAGCAAAAAAAAAAAAATATTAGGGGCCGATTTTGAATAATTTGTCAAAATTAGAATGATTTCAAGAAGGCACTGAGCATTATTATTGAAATGTAAAAATCTCATTATCATTTGGCAAAGGGTTATGGGCATCAAAGAAAAGTAGACTGGCATATGATGGATAGGTTGGGTAGACCAGTAGGCAAATTCTTCAACGGTGAGGGGTTTCCACACAAATGGGCAGGCATAGGCAGGCAAAGGAAGAATCAGGATTGCTGGCAATATGTTGGCTGGTGTACAGATTACACTGCTCCACGATGTACTTCAGCAGATCATCCGTGATAAATAAATGGAAATAATAAATTGGGGTTACATTTTCTCATTTGTATCTGAGGGTCTGGCTGCACTGTAAAAGGGGGAAGTACAGGTTCTGGCAAAGTAGCAGGCAGCCATGTAGGATACAATAGTACGTCTGGGAGGCTAGTATGGATCCTGCCTCAATGTTGTGGATGGGACACCCCGTTACTAGCATCTGGAAAAGTTGCCCTACTTGTGCTTATCACTTCACAAGGACTTGCAGAACTATTGGTGGATGCCTGCCTATTATCTGGGAGTGCTGCACTGCTGGTGGATGCCTCAGGGTTTATTGCACTGCTGGTGAATGTGTGCGCCTCCTCAAATCTCCTGAGCTTCTTTGTTTGGATTCTGTCCTCAGTTTCCATTTCAGAGCCAATGCTTTCTACTGGCTCATACTGCCTATCCATGTCTGACAAAGAAAGTGCCCTGCTACTCTTGTTCGACATACACTGGAGTATATGAAAAGACTCCTCGCTGCTGAATAGTTTTTTAGCCATGTTGACAGATGTGCGACAGATATGCGCAGATGATCACTGGGGACAGATGTGACAGATGTGTCAGCAATTGCCTCAAAATGGCTCTGTTTACATTACATGATGGCTGTGATTGGACACAGCCATATTGTGATCAGGAGGGCCAATCACAGAGCTCTCCTGCCGAGCAGTGATGCGATGTGTCCGGGTAAAACAGGCACACCGGGATCGCGTGGCCGCGTGATCGCGCTCCTTCTGTGGGACGTTCAGAAACATCCATTCAGAAGGAGGAAGTGCCCACCCGGCCGTTTATATGCAGTGGCCAGGTGGGAAGAAGTTAATAAATTACGTCTTTACAGGACATGCAAAGAGTATATACAGTCTACATGGTTCACCATTTTCACAATAGGAGCACATTTTTCAAAAAGTTTATTAGGGTTGCCAGTGGTAGCTTCCGTTCAGTTGAAGAGAATGACTGCACTTATGTCTTTCCAGTAGAGCAAGACTATGTTCACACAGACGCTTTGTCTGTGTTGTCAATTTGAAACAGTTTGCTATATATATGAACCTTACAGAATATATTCAACTGCTTACATAAAGGAAACTATAATTAGATTAGGTCAGTTTTATTTTAAAATACTTAAAGAAGTACAGTCAAAGTTTGTGACCATATGGTTGGGATCTGCCCACATGCCTGGACTGGCACCTGCCTCTGCCGTGAGCAGAGTGAGCAGGCACTTCACCGTGCCTGCTGTTATGGCAATAGTAATAGCGTGTGTCACTCGAGAGATGTTCGGCGTCGGTCACGCAAGCTCCGCCCCCCTATACGCGTTACGAAGTGCCCTGTACATGTGAGTAAACTTCTATTTTCCTCAATAAAGCCTGATTGTTGAAACGGAGAGCACTATATTTTCCCTTTTATATTTTGCATCGCATGTCCCGTGTCTTGAGACCTCCGGAGGTGAGAGGCTGGAGTGTCTTTCCAGGAGTCTGATATCCTCAGTACATGCTTTTGCTGGCCCGTCTGGGTCCTGTTTGGAGGTGAGAGGCCAATCTAGCAGGTGGAGGGATTTCACAGATTGGTGTGCACTTTTCACCAGATTGCATTTCTGATTTGGACACTTGGACACTAATGCACATTTATTGGATTTTGAGCACAATCACAGCTTGTATGGACTTCAAATATTGATTATATTAACATCATTTATGTTTATTGGTGCACGTCTGGCGCAGCACATTTTTTGTATTCATTGTGTACAACTGTCATATGACTTGCTGTGATTCGTCACTGCGGTCACATGGTACCGGCAGCAGGCCATGTGTCCCATTGACATGGCCAGTGGCAGATTGCACCGCTGCGCTGCCCCGCGATTGTGCTTGCTGACAGGACATCATATGACATCAAGTCAGGATGGGAAAGCCACCGCTCGGCCGTCCTTTTTCTATAGGACGGGCGTGAAGTGGGTAAAAACAAACAAATGTTCTGAAAAATTTCGGATAAGTTTTCCTAAGAATTTTCTTTAAAATTCTATCCATCTATTGCCAGTTTTAAGCTCCACCTGACGGCTTAATATGACATCAAAATCATATGCAATAGTTAATATTTACAATAATAATACAAAATTAAAAATTGCATAAAATTACGAAGATATAAAACAAAGCCACTACATATTCCTTTAAGATAAATTGATGATTGATTGTATGGCACAAGTAGCTCAAACTTATTGCCTAGAATTGTCCTCCTTTAGGTGGCATAATAGTGTTGCCAGCTTTTAAACATTATATAAATGTGAAAAATTGTTGGCGCTATCCCTGTGTATTAACCACCTATTACTCAAGTTTATATAATATAGGAAGCAGCTAGCACCACTATGCATCCAACAACCTGTACAAAATGCAATAAATATATAGTCACAAAAAAGTGCAGTGCTCTCCTTCAATAAAGTGCATTCAAATTATAGTGCATAAATAAATATCAAAAAATAGTGTACAAATTATCTATGTATAATAAATTACTTCAAGTCCATCTTTTCTTTTAAATATATATACAATCCATCAATAAATGATTCAATGTCTGTGAAAAAAAGGTTGCAGTCCCATACACCAGAAAATCTTCAGTAATTGCCTCTGATCACCACAGTGCCCTTCACCCCTCCTTTGGGTCCTTTTACACAGGCTTCCCACCTGGTGGACTTTTGCTAGGTGGGGGATCAATCCGCCGATTCCTGCTGAGCAGGCAGATGACAGGTCCGTCTCCACTCATTGTGCTAAAACGGAGCTGACAGAGCCCTGCTCTCCTCTATGGGGAGATCAGATGAAAACAGACCGCCTGCCCATTTTAATCCAATTCGATCTGTCAGATGGATGGAAAATAGGGTTACCAATCGTCTGAATTTCACAGACAGGATCAGATCGGATAGCAGCGGGTGTCAGCGGACATGTCACCGCTGACATCCGCTGCTCCATATGGGTGCATGGAGCATCCGATCATGTCCGCCTGAAAAACTGACAGGCAAACCTGATTGGAAAGCCTGTGTGAAAGGGGCCTAAGGGTGTGTTCTAGCCTGAACCTATGAGAAAGTCCATTGGGCGCTACGTGTGAGGTGGGCAGTGACATAATCAAGCTGGGACTAGGTGGAGCTGTGTATGCCAGGGATTGTATTGTGAAATGCTCATTTTTACTTCTGAAATGTGAGTGGATTTTTATATGGAAATAAATACTTTTTATTAGCGATTTGCATTATGGTTCTTTCCTCTTGCCTCCTATATGATTGACACCATGCTGAGAGCAGCTGAGAGCCACTGATTTGGAGTGTTCAGCCATTGGGAGCGATGCCACTTTTTAACACTGCAAAGCGCATATAGACCTTCTTTATTAAGTGAGGTCCATTCAAGCAGGTGAGAAGACACCCATAGGGGGGGTGAAGGGCACTGTGATCAGAGGCAATTACTGAAGAGTTTCTTCTGTATGGGACTGCAACCTTTTTTTCATGGACATTGAATCATTTATTGATGGACTGTATATATTAGGGATAATTGAACGGTTCGGGTCGACCATCGGTTCGACCCAAACATTGGGTGCTCGAAATTCGGCTGAATTCCGAACTTTTTGCGGTAAAAGTTTGGAATTCGGGTCACCCGAATCGCCCAAAATGCAATGGGACAGGAAGTGGGCTTTAAAAGCACGTGATTGGCCCAGAAACGTCAGTAAAAGCCAATGAGAGGGCAGGAGTCTGCTAGGAACGTGATTGGAGTGACTACGGGGACCAGAGGCCAATCAGGAGTGAATACACCCCCCAGTATATAACATAGCCCCGCCTAACCTCTAGCACTGTAATACAGAGGCTTTGGAAGAGACTGGAAGCATTTGTGTTTCTCCTGCTGTGTTAAACAACGTTTGCTGCATAGCCGATTGTTTGTAAAGCTCCAGATCAGCAGAAGAGCAGTCAGCTTACAGAAAGATTGTCAGTGTAGTTAAAAATACAGCGATTGTGCTGTTTGAGTTAGAAAAAAGAAAAAAAATTAAAGGGACAGTGTCAGTTAGAAATTATCTTCTGCTGTATGGAGCTGTTCTTTTAGTGTGAGGAAAGGGATATGCAGTGTAGTTAGGGTACTATATACCACTATAGTTAGATTCAATAATCTAGTTTTTGTAGGGATAGTTTTAAGTGTCAGGGTTCCGTCTAGTGAGCACGTTGCACTGCTGATATATCTACAGCAGGTATACGTGCTTGCTAGTCAGCTATTATGCAAAATAAATTTCAGCGATACACACATCTGCTGTATTTAGCGACAACTTTGGGTCGCATAGCAGTGTGCGTCTTGCAGGTG
>NW_028119038.1:0-16550 GCF_965119305.1 Pelophylax lessonae | reverse complement strand
AGAGGAAAGGAGAGGAAAGTCAGAGAGGAGAGGAGAGTCGGAGAGGAGAGGAAAAAGTCAGAGAAGAGAGGAGAGGAAAGTCAGAGAAGAGAGGAGAGGAAAGTCAGAGAGGAGAGGAGAGGAAAGTCAGAGAGGAGAGGAGAGGAAAGTCAGAGAGGAGAGGAGAGGAAAGTCAGAGAGGAGAGGAGAGTCAGAGAGGAGAGGAAAGTCAGAGAGGAGAGGAGAGTCAGACAGGAGAGGAGAGTCGGAGAAGAGAGGAGAGGAAAGTTAGAGAAGAGAGGAGAGGAAAGTCAGAGAAGAGAGGAGAGGAAAGTCAGAGAAGAGAGGAGAGGAAAGTCAGAGAGGAGAGGAGAGTCGGAGAGGAGAGGAAAGTCAGAGAGGAGAGGAGAGTCGGAGAGGAAAGGAAAGTCAGAGAAGAGAGGAGAGTCGGAGAGAAGAGAAGAGGAAAGTCAGAGAAGAGAGGAGAGTCAGAGAGGAGAGGAGAGGAAAGTCAGAGAGGAGAGGAGAGTCGGAGAGGAGAGGAAAGTCAGAGAAGAGAGGAGAGTCGGAGAGAAGAGAAGAGGAAAGTCAGAGAAGAGAGGAGAGTCAGAGAGGAGAGGAGAGAAAAGTCGGAGAAGAGAGGAGAGAAAAGTCAGAGAAGAGAGGAGAGGAGAGTCAGAGAGGAGAGGAAAGGAAAGTCAGAGAGGAGAGAAGAGGAGAGGAACGTCAGAGAGGAGAGGAAAGTCAGAGAGGAGAGGAGAGTCGGAGCGGAGAGTCGGAGAGGAGAGGAAAGTCAGAGAGGAGAGGAAAGTCAGAGAGGAGAGGAAAGTCAGAGAGGAGAGGAAAGTCAGAGAGGAGAGGAAAGTCAGAGAGGAGAGGAAAGTCAGAGAGGAGAGGAAAGTCAGAGAGGAGAGGAGAGGAGAGGAGAGGAGAGTCAAAGAAGAGAAGATGAGGAGAGTCAGAGAGGAGAGGAAAGGAGAGGAAAGTCAGAGAGGAGAGGAGAGGAGAGGAAAGACAGAGAGGAGAGGAGAGGAGAGGAGAGGAGAGGAGAGGAGAGAAGAGACAGAGAGGAGAGGAGAGGAAAGTCGGAGAGGAGAGGAAAGGAGAGGAGAGGAGAGACAGAGAAGACTATTTCTGGGCAACCCAAAAACGCTTGAGAAACCCCCAGGAAACGCAGCAAAATTGGGGTAATGGCGAGGATTAGAAGAGACTTTCATCTCCTCCAACTTCTCCTCTCCATTCTATGATTGTAGAGACTCCGATCTCCTCACTCTTCGTTACACAGGATCTCCTCACTCATCGTTACACAGGATCTCCTCACTCCTCCTTACACAGGATCTCCTCACTCATCGTTACACAGGATCTCCTCACTCATCGTTACACAGGATCTCCTCACTCCTCCTTACACAGGATCTCCTCACTCATCGTTACACAGGATCTCCTCACTCCTCCTTACACAGGATCTCCTCACTCATCGTTACACAGGATCTCCTCACTCATCGTTACACAGGATCTCCTCACTCCTCCTTACACAGGATCTCCTCACTCCTCCTTACACAGGATCTCCTCACTCCTCCTTACACAGGATCTCCTCACTCCTCCTTACACAGGATCTCCTCACTCTTCGTTACACAGGATCTCCTCACTCCTCCTTACACAGGATCTCCTCACTCCTCCTTACACAGGATCTCCTCACTAGACATGTGCAATTGGTTACGGTCTGAGTGTAAATTGGGATTAATGTTCGGGGATTCGGATGGATCGGAATCTTTCAATGAAACCGTAAAAAATGTCCTTAAAATTTGTTTCATTTTAATTATGTTTGTTTTCCAACAAATTCAAAATTTTCATAACAATTCTGTGTGAAAAATAAGTGGAGTGCCGGGATTCCCTAACAATCGATGACTGATCAGCTGCCAGCGGGATTCCCTAACAATCGATGACTGATCAGCTGCCAGCGGGCTTCCCTAACAACCAATGACTGATCAGCTGCCAGCGGGCTTCCCTAACAATCGATGACTGATCAGCTGCCAGCGGGCTTCCCTAACAACCAATGACTGATCAGCTGCCAGCGGGCTTCCCTAACAATCGATGACTGATCAGCTGCCAGCGGGATTCCCTAACAACCAATGACTGATCAGCTGCCAGCGGGCTTCCCTAACAACCGATGGCTGATCAGCTGCCAGCGGGCTTCCCTAACAACCGATGGCTGATCAGCTGCCAGCGGGCTTCCCTAACAACCAATGACTGATCAGCTGCCAGCGGGCTTCCCTAACAACCGATGGCTGATCAGCTGCCAGCGGGCTTCCCTAACAACCAATGACTGATCAGCTGCCAGCGGGCTTCCCTAACAACCGATGACTGATCAGCTGCCAGCGGGCTTCCCTAACAACCGATGGCTGATCAGCTGCCAGCGGGCTTCCCTAACAACCGATGACTGATCAGCTGCCAGCGGGCTTCCCTAACAACCGACGACTGATCAGCTGCCAGCGGGCTTCCCTAACAACCGATGACTGATCAGCTGCCAGCGGGCTTCCCTAACAACCAATGACTGATCAGCTGCCAGCGGGCTTCCCTAACAACCAATGACTGATCAGCTGCCAGCGGGCTTCCCTAACAACCGATGGCTGATCAGCTGCCAGCGGGCTTCCCTAACAACCAATGACTGATCAGCTGCCAGCGGGCTTCCCTAACAACCGATGACTGATCAGCTGCCAGCGGGCTTCCCTAACAACCAATGACTGATCAGCTGCCAGCGGGATTCCCTAATAACCGATGACTGATCAGCTGCCAGCGGGCTTCCCTAACAACCGATGACTGATCAGCTGCCAGCGGGATTCCCTAATAACCAATGACTGATCAGCTGCCAGTGGGATTCCCTAACAACCGATGACTGATCAGCTGACAGCGGGCTTCCCTAACAACCAATGACTGATCAGCTGCCAGCGGGCTTCCCTAACAACCGATGACTGATCAGCTGCCAGCGGGATTCCCTAATAACCAATGACTGATCAGCTGCCAGCGGGCTTCCCTAACAACCGACGACTGATCAGCTGCCAGCTGATGACTGACGCCGCGGACGGCTTCCCATCCCCCCTCCTATAACAACCAATTATTCTTCACACACAAATCATTCCTAAAATGGAATTCGTAACAAAATTAATTAATTAACTTAAATGAATCTCCAAAATTCTGCACGTTTACTCCTCACTCACCATTTCCTGACACACGGATCTCCTCACTCCTCACTCACCATTTCCTGACACGCGGATCTCCCCACTCCTCACTCACCATTTCCTGACACGCGGATCTCCCCACTCCTCACTCACCATTTCCTGACACGCGGATCTCCCCACTCCTCACTCACCATTTCCTGACACGCGGATCTCCCCACTCCTCACTCACCATTTCCTGACACACGGATCTCCTCACTCCTCACTCACCATTTCCTGACACGCGGATCTCCCCACTCCTCACTCACCATTTCCTGACACACGGATCTCCTCACTCCTCACTCACCATTTCCTGACACGCGGATCTCCCCACTCCTCACTCACCATTTCCTGACACACGGATCTCCTCACTCCTCACTCACCATTTCCTGACACACGGATCTCCTCATTCCTCACTCAACATTTCCTGACACGCGGATCTCCTCACTCCTCACTCACCATTTCCTGACACACGGATCTCCCCACTCACCATTTCCTGACACACGGATCTCCTCATTCCTCACTCACCATTTCCTGACACGCAGATCTCCTCACTCACCATTTCATGGCACGCGGATCTCCTCACTCCTCACTCACCATTTCCTGACACACGGATCTCCTCATTCCTCACTCACCATTTCCTGACACGCAGATCTCCTCACTCACCATTTCATGGCACGCGGATCTCCTCACTCCTCACTCACCATTTCATAGCATGCGGATCCCCTCACTCCTCACTCACCATTTCCTGACACGCGGATCTCCTCACTCACCATTTCCTGACATGCGGATCTCCTCACTCCTCACTCCATGGAATGAGGATCTCCCCCCCCCTCCCTGGCGGATGTTATTAGTCAGTCAGTGCCCTCCGTTGGTCGCTCTGACACGCCTTTCTGCCTTGCTCCGCCCTGTGGTGACTATTTGTAGTGCGGGCGTACGGCCGCTGATCCCGTTTTTGCACCTCGGGGACGTCGCGGATGAATGAAATGTTGGAGGAAATGAGGCGCGCCTCCGCCCTGAAATGAGGGGATTGATCGGAAATGAGGCATGACTCCGCCCTGAAATTAAGGGATTGATCGGAAATGAGGCGTGACTCCGCCCTGAAATGAGGGGATTGATCGGATTTGAGGCGTGACTCCGCCCTGAAAAGAGGGGATTGATGGAAATGAGGCGTGACTCCGCCCTGAAATGAGGGGATTGATCGGAAATGAGGCGTGACTCACCCCCTGAAATGAAGGGATTGATCGGAAATGAGGCGTGACTCCACCCTGAAATGAAGGGATTGATCGGAAATGAGGCGTGACTCCACCCTGAAATGAAGGGATTGATCGGAAATGAGGCGTGACTCCGCCCTGAAATGAGGGGATTGATCGGATTTGAGGCGTGACTCCGCCCTGAAATGAGGGGATTGATCGGATTTGAGGCGTGACTTTGCCCTGAAAAGAGGGGATTCATGGAAATGAGGCGTGACTCCGCCCTGAAATGAGGGAATTGATCGGAAATGAGGCGTGACTCCGCCCTGAAATGAGGGGATTGGTCGGAAATGAGGCGTGTGACAGGAGTCACTTTGGGCATGGAGGTTGTGGACCCCAAATTCCTTTAAAGAGGTTGGGAGGCACCATGTCCAGCCTTGTGTGGTTTTCTTATGTTTAAATCACCCTGCATGTATCTTTTATGGATGCAGGGTGACCGGGAGGGTGGTGTACACTGAGAATATGGTTTGGACTACTTCAAATGGGACAGTAATATGCATTACCAGTATCTCTCAGGAAACATGGAGATCTATCTTATTCCTATACACTGTAAGGCACAGGAAGTGCAACTCCTAATTTGGGTGTCCAGGAACTATGAGAGACACCATGTCTGCTAATCAATGTGTATTAGCTGCAGAGAGGGGGGGGATTGTTTCCAGCAGCCCCTCCTAAAGAATGTCTACTGATTAACTCAGTGCTTTTGTCTAAAATAGGACAGTATGTTAATTGGGTCTGAGACTATTGATAAGTATGTTAATGAGCTCACCTGGCTGTCTACTAAGGGATGTAATTACACAGTCATTGTTCATGTGGTATTCTCAAAGTGTATATAAATGCTGTGTTTCTTTCAATAAAGGAGCAGAAGAGAGTTATTCTCACTTGACCTCAATACAGAGCCTTGTCTCGTACTGGGGGGGGGGGGGGATTATTTGTATGGGCTTCATGTATGGCGGATTGGAGTGGTCAATAGCTGTCCTGGTGTTCGGGAGCGCATTATCCTAGACAAATGTAACCCCTTTCATACTTTGGGGTGTCGTTACAAGGCGTCACTCCGCCCTGAAATGAGGGGATTGATCGGAAATGAGGCGTGACTCTGCCCTGAAATGAGGGGATTGATCGGAAATGAGGTGTGACTCCGCCCTGAAATGAGGGGATTGATCGGAAATGAGGTGTGACTCCGCCCTGAAATGAGGGGATTGATCGGAAATTAGGTGTGACTCCGCCCTGAAATGAGGGGATTGATCGGAAATGAGGCGTGACTCCGCCCTGAAATGAGGGGATTGATCGCAAATGAGGCGTGACTCTGCCCTGAAATGAGGGGATTGATCGGAAATGAGGCGTGACTCTGCCCTGAAATGAGGGGATTGATCGGAAATGAGGTGTGACTCCGCCCTGAAATGAGAGGATTGATCGGAAATGAGGTGTGACTCTGCCCTTAAATGAGGGGATTGATCGGAAATGAGGCGTGACTCTGCCCTGAAATGAGGGGATTGATCGCAAATGAGGCGTGACTCCGCCCTGAAATGAGGGGATTGATCGGAAATGAGGTGTGACTCCGCCCTGAAATTAGGGGATTGATCGGAAATGAGGCGTGACTCCGCCCTGAAATGAGGGGATTGATCGGAAATGAGGCGTGACTCTGCCCTGAAATGAGGGGATTGATCGGAAATGAGGCGTGACTCTGCCCTGAAATGAGGGGATTGATCGCAAATGAGGTGTGACTCCGCCCTGAAATGAGGGGATTGGTCCTGGACGGATCTTCCTTTCTATGAGGAGTGAAATATTCGATGAGAACGGCGCAGGATATGGAGAACGGATGGAATATTCGCATCATTCATCAGGAGGGAATCCGACATTCACCAAACAATTCCCCATTCCAACCTCCATCTCAGCTCTGCAGATCTCCTGCCGCCATTTACAGCCATTTCCCTTCACCATACACTCAGTGATGTGTAATAAGTAAGGGGGAGGGGAGGGAGGGGGGGGTCACAGAATCCCATCCAACGGGGTGACAACCAATACTTCCAGCTAAGAGGGGGAGGGAGATGCTTCCACGTTGGGGGGGAAGGGGGATACTTCCAGTTTATGGGGGGGGGGGAGGAGAATACTTCCAGTTTAGGGGGGGGAATACTTCACGTTTGAGGGGGGGGGGTGATACATCCAGATTAGGGGGGAGGGGGGAATACTCCCAATTTGGGGGGGGGGGGGTGATTCTCCCAGTTTAGGGGGGATGGGTGATCCTTTCAGTTTGGGGGGGGAGGGGGGATATTTCCAGTTTAGGAGGGGAGGGGGAATGCTTCACGTTTAGGGGGGAAGGGGGGATACTTCCAGATTGGGGGGGGGGGTACGGGAATACTCCCAGTTTGGGGGGGGAGGGGTGATGCTTCCAGTTTAGGGGGGAGGGGGGGTGCTTCCAGTTTAGGGGGGAGGGGGGAAACTTCCAGTTTAGAGGGGGGAGGGGGGATACTTCCAGTTTAGGGGGGGAGGGGGGATGCTTCCAGTTTAGGGGGGGAGGGGGGATATTTCCAGTTTAGGGGGGGGGTGATGCTCCCAGTTTAGGGGGGGGGGTGATGCTCCCAGTTTAGGGGGGGGGGTGATGCTCCCAGTTTAGGGGGGGAGGGGTGATGCTCCCAGTTTAGGGGGGAGGGGTGATGCTCCCAGTTTAGGGGGGAGGGGAGTGATGCTCCCAGTTTAGGGGGGGGAGTGATGCTCCCAGTTTAGGGGGGGGGAGTGATGCTCCCAGTTTAGGGGGGAGGGGTGATGCTCCCAGTTTAGGGGGGGAGGGGTGATGCTCCCAGTTTAGGGGGGGAGGGGTGATGCTCCCAGTTTAGGGGGGAGGGGTGATGCTCCCAGTTTAGGGGGGAGGGGTGATGCTCCCAGTTTAGGGGGGGGAGTGATGCTTCCAGTGTAGGGGGGAGGGGTACTTACAGTTCAGGCTGATTGCTGTGACTCTTCTTCGGGGGTTGGGCTGGTCCCGGCGGTTCGGCATTTTATGAATGAAAATCGGCGATTTAAAGGAGCATTCCCCTCCGCCGCACACATTGGCCGGCGTTACCTGGATGACCCCTGGGATGGATAGAATGGATTGTAAGCTCTGCAGCCTAATTGGAATTCCAGCGTGTGGGAAGATCCATTGAAGCGGAGCGGTGCGACTCCATCGGCACAGAAACTACACCGAGGTATTTTGGACGGGAAGTCGTCCAATCAGAGCGACCGGGAGATGCACACCATATATGTATGGAGGATGAAACCAGAGCCCGGCCCGGAGTCTCCCCGGATCGGATGTCACCTGTCAGGGTAAAATACGGCTCTCCAGGAGACCGCAGGCTGCAATGTTAAGCATGAACTCCGGATATATAAACCATCCCCCATGTCTGTCCATCCAGTCCTGAGAATTACACAGCTCTGCCACACAGTACAGCTCTATCTGAGAGGACCTGACTGTTCTCTGTCCCTCCCCGGCATGTGATTGGTCTAAAGCCTTGTTGTATAACACACATGTCTGAACCAGAGCCATAGATGGGAAGGAAATGGAACCTTGTGGGAAGTCACAGACATCTCATTATTGCCCCGCGACTCTCAGCCATCACTCCGCGACTCTCCCAACCACCACTCCGCGACTCTCCCAACCACCACTCCGCGACTCTCCCAACCACCACTCCGCGACTCTCAGCCGCCACTCCGCGACTCTCAGCCACCACTCCGCGACTCTCCCTGCCGCCACTCTGCGACTCTCAGCCATCACTCCGCGACTCTCCCAACCACCACTCCGCGACTCTCCCAACCACCACTCCGCGACTCTCCCAACCACCACTCCGCGACTCTCAGCCGCCACTCCGCGACTCTCAGCCACCACTCCGCGACTCTCCCAGCCGCCACTCTGCGACTCTCAGCCGCCACTCCGCGACTCTCAGCCACCACTCCGCGACTCTCAGCCACCACTCCGCGACTCTCAGCCACCACTCCGCGACTCTCCCTGCCGCCACTCTGCGACTCTCAGCCATCACTCCGCGACTCTCCCAACCACCACTCCGCGACTCTCCCAGCCGCCACTCTGCGACTCTCCCAGCCGCCACTCCGCGACTCTCAGCCGCCACTCCGCGACTCTCCCAACCACCACTCCGCGACTCTCAGCCACCACTCCGCGACTCTCCCAGCCGCCACTCCGCGACTCTCAGCCGCCACTCCGCGACTCTCCCAGCCGCCACTCCGCGACTCTCCCAGCCGCCACTCCGCGACTCTCCCAGCCGCCACTCTGCGACTCTCCCAACCACCACTCCGCGACTCTCCCAACCACCACTCCGCGACTCTCAGCCACCACTCCGCGACTCTCAGCCACCACTCCGCGACTCTCCCAGCCGCCACTCCGCGACTCTCAGCCGCCACTCCGCGACTCTCCCAGCCGCCACTCCGCGACTCTCCCAGCCGCCACTCCGCGACTCTCCCAGCCGCCACTCTGCGACTCTCCCAACCACCACTCCGCGACTCTCCCAACCACCACTCCGCGACTCTCAGCCACCACTCCGCGACTCTCCCAACCACCACTCCGCGACTCCCAGCCGCCACTCCGCGACTCTCCCAGCCGCCACTCCGCGACTCTCCCAGCCGCCACTCCGCGACTCTCCCAGCCGCCACTCCGCGACTCTCCCAGCCGCCACTCTGCGACTCTCCCAGCCGCCACTCTGCGACTCTCTCATTTTAATGAATTTAGAAATAACAAAACACAATATTTACCCAATTCTATAATGTGAAGGATGATGTCACACTTTACAACTGCGCACACTCCTGGAATAATGACACACTACAGTACTTATAGGTGTCAGGAGACGAGGTGAGCGCAGGGTGGGGTCGGGAGACGGCCTGAGGGCAGGGCGGTGTCAGGGGGGCGGGGTGAGCGCAGGGCGGTGTCGGGAGATGAGGTGAGCGCAGTGCGGTAGGTGGGAGATGGGGTGAGGGCAAGGCGGTGGGCGGGAAGACGGGGTGAGGGCAGGGCGGTGGGCGGGAAGATGGGGTGAGGGCAGGGCGGTGTTGGGAGACTGGGTGAGGGCAGGGCGGTGTCGGGAGAAGTGGTGAGGGCAGGGCGGTGTCGGGAGACGGGGTGAGGGCAGGGCGGTGTCGGGAGACGGGGTGAGGGCAATGCGGTGTCGGGAGACAGGGTGAGGGCAATGCGGTGTCGGGAGACAGGGTGAGGGCAATGCGGTGTCGGGAGACAGGGTGAGGGCAATGCGGTGTCGGGAGACAGGGTGAGGGCAGGGCGGTGTCGGGAGACAGGGTGAGGGCAATGCGGTGTCGGGAGACGAGGTGAGCGCAGGGCGGTGTCAGGAGACGAGGTGAGCGCAGGGCGGTGTCGGAAGATGGCGTGAGGGCAGGGCGGTGTTGGGAGACTGGGTGAGGGCAGGGCGGTGTCAGGAGAAGTGGTGAGGGCAGGGCGGTGTTGGGAGACTGGGTGAGGGCATGGCGGTGGGCGGGAAGACGGGGTGAGCGCAGGGCGGTGTTGGGAGACGAAGTGAGGGCAGGGCGGTGTCGGGAGATGAGGTGAGCGCAGGGCGGTGTCGGAAGATGGCGTGAGGGCAGGGCGGTGTTGGGGGGCGGAGTGAGCGCAGGGCGGTGTCGGGAGACAGGTTGAGGGCAGGGCGGTGGGCGGGGAGACTGGGTGAGGGCAGTGCAGTGTCGGGAGACGAGGTGAGCGCAGGGCAGTGTCGGGAGATGAGGTGAGCGCAGGGCGGTGTTGGAAGATGGCGTGAGGGCAGGGCGGTGTTGGGGGGCGGGGTGGGCGCAGGGCGGTGTCGGGAGACGTGGTGAGGGCAGGTGCGTGTCGGGAGACAGGGTGAGCGCAGGGCGGTGTCGGGAGACAGGGTGAGCGCAGGGCGGTGTCGGGAGACAGGGTGAGGGCAGGGCGGTGTCGGGAGACAGGGTGAGGGCAGGGCGGTGTCGGGAGACAGGGTGAGGGCAGGGCGGTGTCGGGAGAAGGGGTGAGGGCAGGGCGGTGTCGGGAGACGGGGTGAGGGCAGGGCGGTGTCGGGAGACGGGGTGAAGGCAGGGCGATGTCGGGAGACGGGGTGAGGGCAGGGCGGTGTCGGGAGAAGGGGTGAGGGCAGGGCGGTGTTGGGAGAAGGGGTGAGGGCAGGGCGGTGTCAGGAGACGGGGTGAGGGCAGGGCGGTGTCGGGAGACAGGGTGAGGGCAGGGCGGTGTCGGGAGACAGGGTGAGCGCAGGGCGGTGTCGGGAAATGGGGTGAGGGCAGGGCGGTGTCGGGAGACGGGGTGAGGGCAGGGCGGTGTCGGGAGAAGGGGTGAGGGCAGGGCGGTGTTGGGAGACGGGGTGAGGGCAGGGCGGTGTCGGGAGACGGGGTGAGGGCAGGGTGGTGTCGGGAGAAGGGGTGAGGGCAGGGCGGTGTCGGGAGACGGGGTGAGGGCAGGGCGGTGTCGGGAGACGGGGTGAGGGCAGGGTGGTGTCGGGAGAAGGGGTGAGGGCAGGGCGGTGTCGGGAGACGGGGTGAGGGCAGGGCGGTGTTGGGAGAAGGGGTGAGGGCAGGGCGGTGTCGGGAGACGGGGTGAGGGCAGGGTGGTGTCGGGAGAAGGGGCGAGCGCAGGGCAGGGTTGGGAGACGGGGTGAAGGCAGAGCAATGGGAGGGGTGAAGGCAGTGCGATGGGAGGGGTGATCGCATGGCGGTGTCAGGAGAAGGTGGGTGTGCAGTGAGGTGGGCGGGGTGAGTGAGTGCAGTTTGGGGTTGGGTGACAGGGTGAGCGATGTGCGGTGGGCGGGGTTACACGCTGATGACCTCTTACCTCCATCTTGGGAGTTCATGATGTTGAGGGCGAAGAGCATGGCGTTGGAGAATGCGGTCGCCTCCTCCTTGCTGGCGAAGTTGAGGCCGTACACCTGGCGGGCGTCCCTCCATTGGTGAAAGGTGGGCGTGGCCTGATTGTATTTGAGACCTTTCACCAGTGAATAGTTTATGACGACCTGAAAGGGAAAGAAATGAGAGATTGTTACCCGGTGACAACCGCCGATCCCGGGAAGAGACAAGTGACACCATTGTGGCCGCATCTCATCCACCATCATTGCAGGACCGTCCTCGGACTGACCCCACTGAGGGTAGAACGTCCCATCATTGGTGTCAGTGGGAGGAGAAATAATACCCCATCATTGGTGTCAGTGGGAGGAGAAATAATACCCCATCATTGGTGTCAGTGGGAGGTCACAGGAAAGAATCATGGTGAGATTTTTCACACCCTTTGCAACTATAACAGCTTCACCTCTTGTGGGAAGGCGTCCACAAGGTTTAGGAGTGTCTATGGGAAGGTTCTACGAGTAGGGGAGCTGTGAGCTAGATAGGGGGAGACCAGTGGATGTGGGGTATCTGGATAGGGGGAGACCAGTGGATGTGGGGTACCTGGATAGGGGGAGACCAGTGGATGTGGGGTACCTGGATAGGGGGAGACCAGTGGATGTGGGGTATCTGGATAGGGGGAGACCAGTGGATGTGGGGTACCTGGATAGGGGGAGACCAGTGGATGTGGGGTACCTGGATAGGGGGAGACCAGTGGATGTGGGGTACCTGGATAGGGGGGGACCAGTGGATGTGGTGTACCTGGATTTCGCTAAGGCGTTTGATACAGTTCCCCACAAGCGCTTAATTTATAAAATAAGGTCTGCAGGTATTGACAGCAGGGTTTGCTCTTGGATACGGAACTGGTTAAAAGGGCGTGTCCTAAGGGTGGTAATAAACACCGCATACTCAGACTGGTCTGGGGTGGTAAGTGGGGTCCCCCAAGGCTCAGTCTTGGGACCAACCTTGTTCAATTTATTCATAAACAGCATTGAGGACGGGATCAGGAGTTCGATATCAGTTTTTGCAGATGACACAAAATTGGGCAGGGCAATAACTGCACAGCATGAAGCAGATATCCTACAGGATGACCTGGACAAAATTACAGAGTGGGCAACGACATGGCAAATGAGGTTTAATGTGGAGAAGTGGAAGGTTTTGCACTTGGGGACTAAAAACATAAAAACACAATACATGTTAGGAGGGGAGCCCTTGGGGGAATCAAAAATGGAGAAGGATCTGGGAGTCTTGGTTGATGATAGATTAGGCAATAGCATGCAATGTCAAGCAGCAGCTGCCAAAGCCAGCAGAATATTAGCATGCATAAAGAAAGGGATGTATTCCAGAGATAAGACTATAATCCTTCCACTTTATAAAACTCTGGTCCGACCGCATCTGGAGTATTCTGTCCAGTTCTGGTCGCCAGTCCTCAGGAGGGATGTGTTGGAGCTGGAGAGAGTCCAGAGAAGGGCAACTAAACTAATTAGGGGATTGGAGGACCTTAATTATGAAGAGAGTCTGCAATCGCTCGATTTATTATCCCTGGAGAAGAGACGTCTGAGAGGGGACATGATAGCAATTTATAAATATCTTAATGGGGATCCCAGCTTAGAAAAAAAGCTATTCAGTCGAAGGGATTGCATGAGGACTCGAGGACATACAATGCGATTAGAGGAGAAGCGTTTTAACCTCAGGCAACGTGGGGGGTTCTTTACTGTTAGGGCTACAAGATTGTGGAATTCTCTACCACAAGAGGTGGTTTCTGCGGGAAGTATGGTGACTTTCAAAAGACTCTTAGACTTACATCTCAAGGATCAGAACATTCAGGGGTATGAGAGATGATTACAGCCACACACCTACACAGGGGACTCCGCCCACACACACCTACACAGGGGGAACTCCGCCCACACACACCTACACAAGGGGAACTCCGCCCACACACACCTACACAGGGGGAACTCCGCCCACACACACCTACACAGGGGGAACTCCGCCCACACACACCTACACGGGGGAACTCCGCCCACACACACCTACACAGGGGGAACTCCGCCCACACACACCTACACAGGGGGAACTCCGCCCACACACACCTACACAGGGGGAACTCCGCCCACACACACCTACACAGGGGGAACTCCGCCCACACACACCTACACAGGGGGAACTCCGCCCACACACACCTACACAGGGGGAACTCCGCCCACACACACCTACACAGGGGGAACTCCACCCACATACACCTACACAGGGGGAACTCCGCCCACACACACCTACACAGGGGGAACTCCGCCCACACACACCTACACAGGGGGAACTCCGCCCACACACACCTACACAGGGGGAACTCCGCCCACACACACCTACACAGGGGGAACTCCGCCCACACACATCTACACAGGGGGAACTCCACCCACATACACCTACACAGGGGACTCCGCCCACACACACCTACACAGGGGAACTGGATGGACTATTGTCTTTATTCAACCTCAATTACTATGTAACTATGTAACTATGTTTCACCATTCTTCCAGAAGAACATTTGTGAGGTCAGGCACTGATGTTGGATGAGAAGGCCTGGCTCACAGTCTCTGCTCTAATTCATTCCAAAGGTGTTCTATGGGGTTGAGGTCAGGACTCTGTGCAGCCAGTCAAGTTCCTCCACCCCAAACTCACTCATCTATGCTTTCTGCACTGGTCTGAATCATTTGGTGGAGGGGGATTATGGTGTGGGGGGAGGGGGGATTATGGTGTGGAGGGGGGGGGGATTATGGTGTGGGGGAGGGGGGATTATGGTGTGGAGGGGGGGGGGGATTATGGTGTGGGGGAGGGGGAATTATGGTGTGGGGTTGTTTTTCAGGGGTGGGTTTGGCCCCTTAGTTCCAGTGAAGGGAACTCTTATGGCGTCAGTTTACCAAGACATTTTGGACAATTTCATTCTCCTAACTTTGTGGGAGGAGTTTGGGGATGGCCCCTCCCTGTTCCAACAGGACTGCCCACCAGTGCACAAAGCAAGGTCCATAAAGACATGGGTGAGTGAATTTGGGGTGGAGGAACTTGATTGGCCTGCACAGAGTCCTGACCTCAACCCCATAGAACACCTTTGGGATGAATTAGAGCAGAGACTGTGAGCCAGGCCTTCTCATCCAACATCAGTGCCTGACCTCACAAATGTGCTTCTGGAAGAATGGTCAAACATTCCCATAGACACTCCTAAACCTTGTGGACGGCCTTCCTAGAAGAGTTGAAGCTGTTATAGCTGCAAAGGGCGGAGCCAACTCAATATTGAACCCTACGGACTAAGACTGGGGGTCATTAAAGGTCATGTGTGTGTAAAGGCGTCCCAATACTTTTGGTAATATAGTGTATATAGAGAGGGGGGAGGGGGTGTATAGTGTATATAGAGGGGGGAGGGGGTGTATAGTGTATATAGGGAGGGGGAGGGGTGTATAGTGTATATAGAGGGGGGGGTGTATAGTGTATATAGAGGGGGGGGGGTGTATAGTGTATATAGAGGGGGGGTGTATAGTGTATATAGAGGGGGGTGTATAGTGTATATAGAGGGGGGGGTGTATAGTGTATATAGAGGGGGGGTGTATAGTGTATATAGAGGGGGGGTGTATAGTGTATATAGAGTATATAGAGGGGGGTGTATAGTGTATATAGAGGGGGGTGTATAGTGTATATAGAGGGGGGGTGTATAGTGTATATAGAGGGGGGGTGTATAGTGTATATAGAGGGGGGTGTATAGTGTATATAGAGGGGGGGTGTATAGTGTATATAGAGGGGGGTGTATAGTGTATATAGAGGGGGGGTGTATAGTGTATATAGAGGAGGGGTGTATAGTGTATATAGAGGGGGGTGTATAGTGTATATAGGGGGGGGTGTATAGTGTATATAGAGGGGGGGGGTGTATAGTGTATATAGAGGGGGGGGGGTATAGTGTATATAGGGGGGGTGTATAGTGTATATAGAGGGGGGGTGTATAGTGTATATAGAGGGGGGGTGTATAGTGTATATAGAGGGGGGGGTGTATAGTGTATATAGAGGGGGGTGTGTTAGTGTATAGATAGATATAGAGGAGGGGGTGTATAGTGTATATAGAGGGGGGGTGTATAGTGTATATAGAGGGGGGGGTGTGGGTATATTGATATAGAGGGGGGGTGTATAGTGTATATAGAGGGGGGGTGTATAGTGTATATAGAGGGGGGGTGTATAGTGTATATAGAGGGGGGTGTATAGTGTATATAGAGGGGGGGTGTATAGTGTATATAGAGGGGGGGGTGTATAGTGTATATAGAGGGGGGGTGTATAGTGTATATAGAGGGGGGGTGTATAGTGTATATAGAGGGGGGGGTGTATAGTGTATATAGAGGGGGGGTGTATAGTGTATATAGAGGGGGGGTGTATAGTGTATATAGAGGGGGGGTGTATAGTGTATATAGAGGGGGGGGTGTATAGTGTATATAGAGGGGGGGTGTATAGTGTATATAGAGGGGGGTGTATAGTGTATATAGAGGGGGGGTGTAAGTGTGTAGAGGTGTATAGTGTTATAGAGGGGGGGTGTATAGTGTATATAGAGGGGGGGTGTATAGTGTATATAGAGGGGGGGTGTATAGTGTATATAGAGGGGGGGTGTATAGTGTATATAGAGGGGGGGTGTATAGTGTATATAGAGGGGGGGGTTATAGTGTATATAGAGGGGGGGTGTATAGTGTATATAGAGGGGGGGGTGTATAGTGTATATAGAGGGGGGGGTGTATAGTGTATATAGAGGGGGGGTGTATAGTGTATATAGAGGGGGGGTGTATAGTGTATATAGAGGGGGGGGTGTATAGTGTATATAGAGGGGGGGGTGTATAGTGTATATAGAGGGGGGGGGTGTATAGTGTATATAGAGGGGGGGGTGTATAGTGTATATAGAGGGGGGGTGTATAGTGTATATAGAGGGGGGGGTGTATAGTGTATATAGAGGGGGGGTGTATAGTGTATATAGAGGGGGGGGTGTGTATAGTGTATATAGAGGGGGGTGTATAGTGTATATAGAGGGGGGGTGTATAGTGTATATAGAGGGGGGGGTGTATAGTGTATATAGAGGGGGGGGGGGTGTATAGTGTATATAGAGGGGGGGGGTGTATAGTGTATATAGAGGGGGGGTGTATAGTGTATATAGAGGGGGGGGTGTATAGTGTATATAGAGGGGGGGGTGTTATAGTGTCATATAGAGGGGGGGGGGTGTATAGTGTATATAGAGGGGGGGGGGTGTATAGTG
>NW_028119039.1:7500-16552 GCF_965119305.1 Pelophylax lessonae | reverse complement strand
GTTCGGTGGCATTTTGGAGTTTACACGCTATGGGCCGGGCGGTCACACCCCTTCACATGTATAGAGCACGGCCGGTCACACCCCCTTTGGCAATTTGGTTACACAGCTATGGAGCCGGGCGGTCACACCCCTTCTCATGTATAGGAGCACCGGGCGGTCACACCCCCCCCCCCTCTCATGTATAGAGCACCGGGCGGTCACACCCCCCCCCCTCTCATGTATAGAGCACCGGGCGGTCACACACCCCCCCCCCTCTCATGTATAGAGCACCGGGCGGTCACACCCCCCCCCTTCTCATGTATAGAGCACCGGGCGGTCACACCCCCCTTCTCATGTATAGAGCACCCGGGCGGTCACACCCCCCTTCTCATGTATAGAGCACCGGGCGGTCACACCCCCTTCTCATGTATAGAGCACCGGGCGGTCACACCCCCCTTCTCATGTATAGAGCACCGGGCGGTCACACCCCCCTTCTCATGTATAGAGCACCGGGCGGTCACACCCCCTTCTCATGTATAGAGCACCGGGCGGTCACACCCCCCTTCTCATGTATAGAGCACCGGGCGGTCACACCCCCCCCCCTTCTCATGTATAGAGCACGGGGCGGTCACACCCCCCCCTTCTCATGTATAGAGCACCGGGCGGTCACACCCCCCTTCTCATGTATAGAGCACCGGGCGGTCACACCCCCCTTCTCATGTATAGAGCACCGGGCGGTCACACCCCCCCCTTCTCATGTATAGAGCACCGGGCGGTCACACCCCCCTTCTCATGTATAGAGCACCGGGCGGTCACCCCCCCTTCTCATGTATAGAGCACCGGGCGGTCACACCCCCTTCTCATGTATAGAGCACCGGGCGGTCACACCCCCCTTCTCATGTATAGAGCACCGGGCGGTCACACCCCCCTTCTCATGTATAGAGCACCGGGCGGTCACACCCCCCTTCTCATGTATAGAGCACCGGGCGGTCACACCCCCTTCTCATGTATAGAGCACCGGGCGGTCACACCCCCCTTCTCATGTATAGAGCACCGGGCGGTCACACCCCCCTCTCATGTATAGAGCACCGGGCGGTCACACCCACCAATCCTCATGTATAGAGCACCGGGCCGGTCACACCCCCTTCTCATGTATAGAGCACCGGGCGGTCACACCCCCTTCTCATGTATAGAGCACCGGGCGGTCACACCCCCCTTCTCATGTATAGAGCACCGGGCGGTCACACCCCCCCCCCCCTTCTCATGTATAGAGCACCGGGCGGTCACACCCCCTTCTCATGTATAGAGCACCGGGCGGTCACACCCCCCTTCTCATGTATAGAGCACGGGGCGGTCACACCCCCCCTCTCATGTATAGAGCACGGGGCGGTCACACCCCCTTCTCATGTATAGAGCACGGGGCGGTCACACCCCCTTCTCATGTATAGAGCACCGGGCGGTCACACCCCCCCCCCTTCTCATGTATAGAGCACCGGGCAGGCTGTCGGCATTGTTCCCACATTCCTCATTCTATGCCAAGTCATTTAACTCTCGCCCGCTGCCTGAGGACTTCCTATCAGCAGTTTCTGCTAAAATACGAAACGAGGCTTCCCGGAGGAGCGAGCGATCGGGGGTCACCGTCCGTTATCAGCCCGGCTCCTCATCCATTGTTCTGTACCAGAGTCAGGATGGGGGGGCTTCCTGTGTCCTGACTGCGGTGGGGATTGCATGTTCCTGCGGCTTTCTATACATGAGGGACAAGCTGAGCGGTTACAATCCCCCCCCCCCCCCCCCCCCAAACGAAAAGTCCAGCAGTTATCATCCTCCCCCCCCCCCCCCATAGGTGAAAAGTCCAGCAGTTATCATTATCCCCCCCCCCCCCCATAGGTGAAAAGTCCAGCAGTTATCATCCTCCCCCCCCCCCCCCCCATAGGTGAAAAGTCCAGCAGTTATCATTATCCCCCCCCCCCCCCCCCATAGGTGAAAAGTCCAGCAGTTACTATTATCTCCCCCATAAAGAAAGTCCAGCAGTTATAATCCCCCCCCCCCCCCATAACTGAAAAGTCCAGCAGTTATCACCCCCCCCCCCCCCATAACTGAAAAGTCCAGCAGTTACGATTATCTCCCCCCCATAAAGAAAAAGTTGAGCGGTTGCCAACATCGAACACCCCCTGAGGAATGAAAAGTCGAGCCGTTTCCCTCCCCCCACTGTAAAATGCAGAGTAGGCTGGTGGGATGATTAATAAATCCTGTGTAATATGGGGGGGGGGCTCCTGACATTCCCGGCCTCCTGTCCCTTTAAATGATCAGTCCTGTCCTCTACTTTCGGTTACATTGTGTCCGGGGATCTTGTGTGAATTTTATCTCATAGCTGCATACTACAAAATGTGTCGTTGTCCCCCGGACGTCCCTTTCTGCAAGTCCCCCCCCCCCCCCCCCCAATCAGCTTTCTGCAGGAACTGAGCACAAAAAAAAAATGCAGAGCTGCTTTACTAAAAAGTACCCCCCCCCCGCTCCCCCGCACATCTTTCTGCAGCTCAACGTCAGTAACATACGATTCCTCTGCTGCACCCTGATTGGCCGCTGCCCTGTCTCCATTCAGAGATTAGTTTTTGCCAACAGCGTCTGATTTGGGATTTAGAAGAGAAATCAGGTTGGATGGGAAGCAGTGCAGAGGGAGGGGGAGGGGAGATTAGGGTTACTAGCGAGCAAAGCCGGAGAAGAGCCACCTCACTGAGCGTGTATAGGAGAGGGTGCCCCCCCCCCAGCAGATGTCTACCCCCCCCCCCCAGAGTCACCTCACTGAGCGTATATAGGAGAGGGTGCCCCCCCCAGCAGATGTCTACCCCCCCCCCCCCCCCAGAGTCACCTCACTGAGCGTGTATAGGAGAGGGTGCCCCCCCAGCAGATGTCTACCCCCCCCAGAGTCACCTCACTGAGCGTGTATAGGAGAGGGTGCCCCCCCCAGCAGATGTCTACCCCCCCCAGAGTCACCTCACTGAGCGTGTATAGGAGAGGGTGCCCCCCCCAGCAGATGTCTACCCCCCCCCCCCCCAGAGTCACCTCACTGAGCGTATATAGGAGAGGGTGCCCCCCCCAGCAGATGTCTACCCCCCCCCCCCCCCAGAGCCACCTCACTGAGCGTGTATAGGAGAGGGTGGCCCCCCCCCCAGCAGATGTCTACCCCCCCCCCAGAGTCACCTCACTGAGCGTATATAGGGGAGGGTGCCCCCCCCCCCCCCAGGAGATGTCTGCCCCCCTCCCCAGAGTCACCTCACTGAGCGTGTATAGGAGAGGGTGCCCCCCCCCCCAGCAGATGTCTACCCCCCCCCCAGAGTCACCTCACTGAGCGTATATAGGGGAGGGTGCCCCCCCCCTCCCAGGAGATGTCTGCCCCCCTCCCCAGAGTCACCTCACTGAGCGTGTATAGGAAAGGGTGCCCCCCCCCCCAGAGTCACCTCACTGAGCGTGTATAGGAGAGGGTGCCCCCCCCCCAGCAGATGTCTACCCCCCCCCCCCCCCCCAGAGTCACCTCACTGAGCGTATATAGGAGAGGGTGTCTGACCCACAACCCCCAGCAGATGTCTGCCCCCCCCCCCCCCCCAAGATTCACCTATCTGAGCGTATATAGGAGTCGCTGAGGGTGTCAAACCCACAACCCCCAGAAGATGTCCGCTTCCCCAAGAACCAACCTACTGAGCATGTACAGGAGAGGGTGTCTGACCCCCAAGAGCCACCTATCTGACCGTGTATAGGAGAGGGTGTCACTGACCGTGTATAGGTGTCACTGACCGTGTATAGGAGAGGGTGTCACTGACCGTGTATAGGAGAGGGTGTCACTGACCGTGTATAGGTGTCACTGACCGTGTATAGGAGAGGGTGTCACTGACCCACAACCCCCGGCACATTTCTGCTCCTGTTTGACTTTTCTCACATAAAGTTGGACACACACCATACAATCTTCTATAGATTTTTTTTCTTTCCTTTATAGAGTTACCAAAACTGTATAATATGAGGTCAGACCTCAATCCGGCCCTTCACTACATAGCTGAATCTAAATCTAACCACAAGTTGTATGTAAGGGGTGACTTGTATGAATGTGGGGGGGGGGACTTTTCGGGGGGACGTTTTGTAGGTCTGTAAAGCAGTGAGAAGTGAATGGTGGCGGAGTGTCGGTTTCCTCCCGGATGGGAAATTATCGGTTGCGTGCGAAGTGGAAATGCTGGCAGAAATCTTACATTCGCGCCATGACGGCGTTATTAAAGTTTTATTCTCCGGGTTTTGTGTAGAGAGACGAAGGAATAATTACTGAATGCAAAATAATGGCCGGGGGGGGGGGGGGGGGAGGTAAATGTGAGATCCCAATTATCCTAGGACTAACATAGAACTACAGAGTATGAGCGAAAGAAGAAAAAAAAAAGTGTCTGTAATAGAGATATATATATATATATAATACACTCGGGGGTGACAAATCGGCTTTGAATCTAGGAGCTAAAAATAAAGTCAGGCACCATGTATGTATTTATTTTTTATTATTAATATAGAGATCTATATATATATATATATATATATATATATATACCAACAAAGCTTGGAGCATGTTCCCGAATGCTCAGAGCCAATTTTGTGTTTTTTTTTTTTTCTTGGACACAAAATTAATTTTCATCATAAATCATATATTCATCAAAAATAATTTTAGGCCTGAAGATTACATAACCCCCCCCCCCCCCAACATGATATATTTTCTGAATGCAGACACCTTAGAGAATAAAATATTAGTAGTTCCAATTTTATATCTCACATGAAATTACTGCATTTTCATCAAAAATGAATAAATTGCCTAATTTTTTGATAAAATCTAAAAGAGGAGGTTGCACCAAGTAGACGGATACCCAACATGCCAAGCCTTAAATTTGCGTGCGCCCATCAAATAGCGACAAACTGCACCCTATGTTTTCCATTTTGCTTAATTTTTAAGTTAATGAGGGGGGGGGGGTATTTGTTTGGGTGTAACTGATTTTTTACAGTTTAAGAAGAATAAGAAAATCTCTTAAATGAGACGTCTGGGGTTCCCCCCCCCCCCCCAGTCTCTCCCTCTACTCCACTGAATGGGATGCAATACACATCACACTATATTACATTATTTCCTGGCCGGGGAAACTGTCAAAGGGGACCCAGAAGTGACGTCATTTCCGGGGTCAGTAACAAGAAGGGGGTGTGTCCACTCTCCTCCCTCCCCTCTACCCAGACGAAGGGGGGGTGATCACACGTGGGGTGTGTGTGGAGCATTTGGGTGGCAGCCCAGGTGCCAGGATGCAATTTCTTGTCGCCATGGCAACCTGGCGCCCAAGATTTGTGTAAAATATAATATGACAGCTCCTTCAACTACTACAGTGGATGCAACCAGAGCCCCGCCCCCCTGGTTCAAACACATAGCCAGAAGCCGGAGTCCGGGGTATCGGCAGACATAAGATTTGGGCTCCGTTCACACTTCCAGGATGCGATTTCTCAGTGTGATTCTGTAGTGTGACTTGGCTGTGGATATTCTATGGCGCTGAGTTGCATTTTAAATCCCACCCAGGTAGCGCAGGAACTTTTTTCCAAAGTTGCATTGATGTGAATGGGCACCAGTGATGCGATTCGGTGCGACTCGTTCATTGGAAATCTCACCAGTGTGAACCGGCCTCCTGCACACCGGGCGTTATCAAAGCGCCAGTAGAAAGCTGTAGAAGGAGTTTTTCAGCTTTTTTTTTTTTTCTTTTCCATCTTTTTTTTTTTTTTTTTTCAGTCTGAGTGTTTTTACAGCTGAAAAACCCCCAAAACCACAAATTCTGTGTTTTTTTTTTTTTTTTTTTTTTATCTTGCCAGAAAACACCCCTGCCAAAAACTGCTAAGTGTGTGTGTGTGTGTGTGTGTGTATATGCGCACACACACGGAGGGGGCATGCTATGGGCACACCGGGGTGGGTGGGGAACATGCTATGGGCACACTGGGGGTGGGGAACATGCTATGGGCACACTGGGGGGGGGGGGGGGACATGCTATGGGCATACTGGGGTGGGGAACATGCTATGGGCACACCGGGGTGGGTAAGGAACATGCTATGGGCACACCGGGGGGGTGGGGAACATGCTATGGACACACCGGGGGGGTGGGGAACATGCTATGGACACACCGGGGGGGTGGGGAACATGCTATGGACACACCGGGGGGGGGTGGGGAACATGCTATGGGCACACCGGGGGGGGTGGGGAACATGCTATGGGCACACCGGGGGGGGTGGGGAACATGCTATGGACCCACCGGGGGGGTGGGGAACATGCTATGGACACACCGGGGGGGTGGGGAACATGCTATGGACACACCGGGGTGGGTAAGGAACATGCTATGGGCACACCGGGGGGTGGGGAACATGCTATGGGCACACCGGGGGGGTGGGGAACATGCTATGGGCACACCGGGGGGGTGGGGAACATGCTATGGACACACCGGGGTGGGTAAGGAACATGCTATGGGCACACCGGGGGGGTGGGGAACATGCTATGGGCACACCGGGGGATGGGGAACATGCTATGGGCACACCGGGGGGGTGGGGAACATGCTATGGGCACACCGGGGGGGTGGGGAACATGCTATGGGCACACCGGGGGGGGAGGGGGACGGGGGAACCAGTTCTTGCCGTTGCAGAAAAAAAACATGCTGCATTTTTCCTGCACTGGAATGCTGTAAAATGCCTGTCCTTTATTTAAGGTTAAATAAAAAGCGGGTGGGGGGAAATGCACCCCCCCCCCCCCCCCCCCATGTTTTCAGGGTCTTAAGAGCTTTTATTTATTACAGGTACTTATATAGCGCCATCAATCTCCATATACATCCCATCAGTCCCTGCCCCCAGGAGCTTACAATTTCCATATACATCCCATCAGTCCCTGCCCCCAGGAGCTTACAATCTAAAAAAAGAAGCAAACTGTCATCTCACTCAGCAGGGAGTTTCCCCGGCGCTTGGTGAATGAGGGGAAATTTCACTTTGCAAATAATAACCAATCGCATGCAAAAAACATATGACTGTCCATGATTGGATGATGGAGTTCAATGGAGTGTCACCCATTGGCTAATCTCCCGGAAGGATTCCCTTCCAAAGTGATGGGGCACCGAAATCAGAGCTCAGGGTGGCAAAACCCAAGCGGAAAGTTTAAATAATTAAATAAATACAAATATTTTTGTATTCGACTCCACATCGCTCCTACATGTAAAAAATCGACTTTTTTTCTAGAAAATTGCTTGGAACCCCCCAAACCTACATACACATAATATTATAATATAGGATTTATATGGCGCCGACACTTTACACAGCGCTTTACAACTTGAGGGCAGACGCTACAAATACAATTCACTTCAATACAGGAGGAATCCGACCAAAAAGCCGCCGATTTCTGTGTAATCCGGGGGTCTCTGGACCCTAAAACACAAAGCCGGACCAAACCAGTGCAGGGAATACTTTGCAGTCGCACAGATATGAACGACACTCATTGGAAATCATGGGGTACGGCGTGTCATGTGACTTTGCAGTCTCAAGTTGTGGGAAAAGTCGCACACCTGTGAAAGGGCCCTAATCCACTCCTTTTGTGTTTTGTTATTATTGGCCCATGGGAGGGTTTTATTTCTGGGACCTGACTGACCGTCCTGCATTGTCTGTGTGCGTCCACCAGAGGGACCTCTCTAGATTCCCTGTGCTGCTGACCTCGGCACCCCTTCCTGGCTGTGTAGACCGGCCCGGTCGGGGGAGGAGTATTGAGCCCATGGGAGTGAATAATATGTAAGGAACCTTCTCAGTGTCTGTTGGCTGGCCTCAGTCACATGGGTGTTCTCTAGCGAGGGGCGTGTCTAACAAATGGGGAGGGACAGGCAGTCCTATTCATGTCTGTTGGGATGCAGCGGCTGCACGGGTGCGGCTGTCAAACTGAGCGGTCGCTGCGTGCGTTCGCACTGTCTGCGTTCGTGTTCCCACTGAAGTGAATGGGATTATCTGCACAGGGATGCAGGAAATGGGTGTGTGTGCATTCGCACAGACGCAGGCTAGGGCACCTCCATGTAAATGGGGCCTTAAGGCTCCGGTCACACTACTGCGACTCGGACTTTGCAATTTTCATTCGACTTTACGCCCTCTGGCACTCGAAAGTCACATCAAGGTAGTGCTAGAATCTTTTGAAGTTGCATAGATTGGTACCATTAAAATCAGCGGGCTGCAACTCGTCATGTGACTATCCAAAGTCGCACCAGCGTGAACTGAGCCACCCTTGTGCGACTTCAATATCGTGTGATTTATAAAGTGACTTTGTTGCAACTTTGTCTCTGACCAATGCGATAGTTTGTGCTCTACAAAGTCGTGTGTATGTCATGCAGGTGCGACTTTTGGGGGTTTACATTGAAGTCTATGGCTCTCCCAAGTTGCATGAAAGTCGGACCAAAGTAGCGCAGAAATTTCACCCCTTGGCGGTGGCTCCTCCCATCCCTTTTAAAGAGGTTAGGATGCTGGGAAGGTGGGCAGGGCTTATGATCATGTGACCGCTGTGATTGGCTGTCATGGTGGTCACATGATCGGAAAGCTCCTGAACACAAGTAGCGATCTGGAGCTTTCCGTCTGCCTCTGGTAACTTCCCGGGGGGCGCACGCCCCTGACACCGCTGTATTCACACTAATGCACGCAAATATACAGCCGCTAGGCGCCAAGGCCCGCCCACCGAGAGGGCGCATATTTGCATGCAGCTGGCACTGAGAGGTTAAAGTCGCACAGATATGAACGGTGCACATTTGAAAACATGGAGTGCAACTTGTCATGCGACTTTGGGATCGCAGCAGTGTGAATGGAGCCTAAAGGTCTGTTCAGAGCAGCGATTTGGCGTTTTTACATCTCGTTGCGCACAGATTTTATTTCTGATCTGTAACAACTTTCACCAACGTGCTGTCTGAGGGGGTCGCATGCAAATGTCTCGGTCGGGCCCCCGTACCGTCGTCTCGGTCGGGCCCCCGTACCGTCGTCTCGGTCGGGCCCCGTACTGTCGTCTCGGTCGGCCCCC